>NC_049198.1:6276321-6379263 GCF_009769625.2 Cygnus olor | reverse complement strand
CGTATGATCACTGCTACAGCAGTTATGTGGCTTCCTCCATTGTTATTTGTGCAATTTAGTCCAGTGTAGACTTTATGCAAGGTCTACAACACCAATTCTACACTGGAGATGGCTGGTTGCTAGTGAAACGTTTTTATTCTGGGGGGGAAAAAAAAAATATATATATATATATATATATATATATATTTGTGGTAAATTCTGTTTATCTTCTAGAAATTCTTTCATTAATATCACGATTGCTGTTATGTGGTGAAAAACACCTTATATTACAGCCTTTGATTGTTCCTGAACATGTTTTGAATGTTACGCCAGTGCTAGAGACAACTTAAAAAGGCTATGGGTGAAGCCATAACAGCTAGGACCAGGAAACTAGGCTTCCAAGCTTGAACTTACCATTGGATCGGGACTAAGGGATGGGGAAGGGGGTTGGAAGTTACTTGATTTCTTTGTCTTCTGATAAAGACAAAATTTCTGTTCTCCTTTTCTATATGGGCCTTGAAATGTCTGAACACTGGGAGATATTAACAGCAGACCAAAGTGCTACAGATAGGCAATCAGATAACTACATGCACAGAGGCCACTACAGAAGACTGTTCAGCATATGCAGTCTCATACTGCATCCATAAAGGACTGAAACCCTATTGAGAGTTTTGGAGAGAGTAGCAGAAGTTGTTGCATTGAAAAACTCAAGGAAAGAGTTAACAGAAAGCATGCCTTCTCCCTCCAGCAGCCTTGAGCAGTTGGTGCCTTTGCCATTAAATATTTTCACATGTAGGTTTTCTATTTGCCTTGAATTACTGAAATACACTAAGCACATCTCTCCAAGGACCCAAAGCGGTGTTGTAATAGGTTCCTGCTAGTAGCTTGAAACTGTACAGCAATCTAGTCTTAAAATACAACACAAATCTATATCTAAAAGCACTAACACCTCACTCTTGTGTTCACAGAGTATGTTTTCACATTTCTTTTTGCAGTGCCTAGCAGGGAGGGGGTGGGTGGTGGGGAAACAACTACAAGAGAAATGATGCATTCCAGGCAAAGAGCCAATTTAAAAAGTCTGCTCCCTCCAGTTGGCTGTCAATTGTCACGGTTAAACAAAACAGGGAATAGAAAAAGAGAAATTGGCTTCAGTGTAAATGTCAACATTCTGATTAAAGCAAACATGAAGCATTCACAACTCTTGACAAAAAAAAATAATAATAATAATTATGAAGGGTATGCAAATGAGGCCCTTCGTCTCTGTAATTAAGGGTATGTATGAATTTGCATTTTCTGTTTATACTATTAAAGCCAACGTAACAGAGCTGGGTGCTCTGGAACATACAGGCATATCTTCACAGGGGTTGAAGCTCTGCAGTGCATTTCTGTAAGGGTGTAAGAATTAACATGTGGGTGCATCCCCAGGAGCAGGTTGCATATGTTGGCACACCCTGAGGGTGAGTGTGTAAATGCACATTTCTAACTTTTCCCTCCTGTTTCCCTGCCTGTCTAGAAGTAAGAAAAAGAAAATAAGATGGCTCTCAGCTTCAGAGAGATATTCCAATTTCAGTATACAAATATGTGAATAATATCCTCAGTCAATGCTGGTAGCAAAAAGTGACTTCTAAAATAAGAAAAAGTTAGGCTTGGAAGTAAGTAAAAAGAATCTGGAAGTCAAAAAAAAAACAACCCTCATCACTCGAGAATACTTGAAATGTGTTGTTTTCCAAAACGGATAACGGAGAATTATGAAAAATATATTAATAATTTAAACCTGGGTAGGATATGGTCCCAGATCCTCTGTAGCTCCTTAGGCACAGGTCTTGGAAATTGAATTGTTTGAAATGTGCTTTTGCAGAGCTCTCAGCATGCAGTCACAACATAAAATTTTAAAGCAAGTATTAAACATTTGAATTCCATAATTAAAATTAATGGGAAAATGAAAAATAAATGGGCTGCACTGGTCCAGTTTCCCTACTCTGGAATATATTTTACTGGTATGCCATACTGTGTATATGATATGTTCATGTGATATATTTCAGCTTTATTTTCCTTTCTTTTGTTGGGGTGATTGGTCTTTGTGTGTGAATATATTCGTCTTCAGTCAGTGAAGACAATCTATGTCTTCAATGATTCCCTCATCAGTAAATACATTAAAATACTGCGTAAGACACCAGACAATGTGCCTCACTCAGCATTGGAAAGCATTTCTACTTGGCCAAAGGACTGTCTGTTCACTCAAAACACTTAATTCATGCCAGGATTACTTCAGAACACTATCTACTACTTCTTTCTCTCCTCAGAAAATGGTGTGTACAGAAAAGAAATTTGAGGAGCTTACCACAGATTTGTTCTTAACAACTTCATTAAAAAACATAAAATATGTTTTAAAACCCATGCAGCAAACAAAATGAATGATATGAAAAAAGCTTAGTAAGTTCAAGGTGAGTGAAAGTTTATCTAGGTTACAAAAAGCAATGTCTGCCCACAGTTTATTGTTTGTTTGCTAAAAGAATACTACAGTAATGTGTTCTGTGTAGCTATTGACAGAATAATCTCAGCTTGTCGCCTTGGTTCATACTTTGGGAGCCAGCTTTTTCTTGCTTTCTCCCTCCTTTATACCATTCATTGCAGAAATGTTATTGTGGTGCAGTTAACAATTTGCTTATCTATACAATCTCATTCACCCATACAAGGGATGGATGTATTTGATATTTTCTCACATATTTTGTCAATTAGATGTCATAGCTACTTTGGTAAATAAAATCCACTGCCATCCAGTGTACCTGTCCTCTTCACTTTCCAGACCCACAGTCATGAGGTCTTAGCACCACTGACAATTATTTTAAGATCCAGTGCTGCAGCACAGCCCGTGCTGTATCTTTTGGATTGCTAAGATCTGTGTGACAGTTGAACATTTTAATTTCTTACAACTAACTGCTGTGTTGATTTCTAAGTCTTGTAAAAAGACATCAGAATCAGATGTTCCTTTGCATGCCTATCCTCAAACTCTTGTGGTTTTACTAACGTATTCACTGCTTTACAGAAAAATGCATTTCCTTTCCCTTTGGCATGGAGAAAGAAATGCACCTGAGCAGGAAAGTGAACAAGCCAAACTTACACCCTAACTGTGTGAGACCTAATTGTCACAGGTGGTTTCTAGGAAACTTGCAGAGCTCTGAAAACATTAAATACATGCAGAAGGATTCTGCATGGGGAGACCTGGACACATGCACACTAGACTGATGGACTGGCAACAACTCAGGGCTTTGGCCTAGGCTGTGCAATGGACTTGTACCCGGGAGGCAGTGAATAGGAAAACCAACCTATAATTTATTTCTTTTTCCTAAAATGTTGCCTACTACAACTCTACCCTGTAATACGGCAGCACTGCAGTGCTTCCAACAAGCTATGTAAAGGCATGTGCATTACTTGCAATGAGATTATTCCTGTGCTCAAATTAAGCCTGAATAAGAGGGTTTCTAGGTTAAACAGCTGATTTGGTTGCTGCAAGCAGAAAGAGCCATAAGAGTAATAAGTGACTCTGTCTACTTTTAAGGACAACTGTGCTTTGGGTTTCTTTATGTGCAGTGTAAAGCAGCAATCATAATGCCTAGATTAGATATACATAATATTTTCCTGCTGACTTGAATAAGAGAAGAGTTGGACAAATGTAAAAAAAAAAAAAAAAAAAAAGAAAAAAAAAGACTCAAAGAATTGTCAAGCTATCAGTTTAAATCCTAACCAAACACATACATAGTCTATCAATGGAAAAGTGTGGAACTCATTGTGACTCATCTGATGCTGTAGAGATCCAGATAATAAATGAATGTCATCATCATTCTCCACACCCCACAAAGCCAAAACAAAACAGGATTTTAAAAACTCTTGAAAAGAGAAGTCCATCAGCAAAAATTAGCTATGATTGTTGAAAAAAAAAAAAAAAAATTCATCACAGGGAGGTCTTAAACTGCTGATTTACAGATTAAAAGAAGATGTGTCCTTGTATATGTTTTGCTACATTCTTTTCCCTGCATCCCTGCAGTCGTCCTTGTAGAAAGGATACTGATTTAGATGGTCTTTTATTTTTTAAAAGGTTGGCTGTTTTTACATACTCATTCTATTCAGGTCTAGAATAATGGATCCTGAAGTTGAGCTTATATTCATCATTAGAGAGAGAGAGAGAGAAAGAAGAAGGAAGGAGGGAAGGAAGGAAGGAAGGAAGGAAGGAAGGAAGGAAGGAAGGAAGGAAGGAAGGAAGGAAGGAAGGAAGGAAGAGAACAACACGTATGCTTCATTATCTGTTAATATATAAAACATATTTGTAGAACTGTAAGTGTCTCAAAGGCAAACAAAAGATTGAATAACGATTTTGGTGATGTAAAAAGTTATCTATGTAAGTTATCTATGTAAAAGGTTATCTACCTCCTCACTTTGTCTAAACACAAACACTTAAAAGTATTTTCTACAAACTTTGTAATTTCATGGATATTTCAAGTTTTTGTCAAGTACAGAGCCCACAACATAAGATAACACTTTAATATCATGGCCAAAATTCACAACTGCTATAGGCTTCAGAGCTGTACATTGTCTCTAATCTTAATATAAACAGAGCCTTAAATTTTATACTCACAGACCAAAACCTTCTTAAATTATTTGCTTTATTATAAATTAATGAAAGGAGAAAACAAACAAATAAGCTTATATATACATATATTAATGTTTATATGGATATGTATGTATCTTCTCTTAACAGTGCATCTCTAGTATGAGTCCAAAGCTGACAGTAAAAGTACAATAAAGAAACTGCTTTCTAGAGAAATAGACACCAAAGAGAAAAACATTGATTTAACCTACTAAATAGCCAAACACTACCAAATTGGTGAGGAAACTTTTCTCTCAGTGCAAGGTAATTAATGTGGAAACAGAATAAACAAAGGCAACTGCAGCAGCTGTTCCTGCAAGTGTATCCAAGAGGTTAGCAAAGAGCTTTTTCTGTCTCTCTAAACCCCTGGGATATATGAATATTTATCTGTAGTCTAAACCATGCAAAACTTGTGCAAACATCTCCTAACCAATGTAAAGCATCCCCAGCTACACACTCAGGTTCCAATTGGTCCCCACAAAATGAAGGCCACTATTTTATTACCTGTAATTAACTGTGAATATCTGTATGCAACTGAGCAGATACTCCCTTGATCTGCAGATTAAAGTCATACACTTAAAGCCATCCAGCTGCTCATGTTTAATGATTGGAGTTCATCTGTAGGCTTAATGGGCATGTGCGTGCACACTCACACATGCATGCACACATGTATACACCTTGATCTGGTTACTTAAATACCCAATCCAGGTGCAAGGAGTTGCTTCATGCCAGCTGAGCCATCACAGTGGCCTAGTGCCCAGTTTCTTAACCCACCCTCACAGACAAGAACTACAAGTTAGTTGAAATGAAGGAGTTTTAAGGTGCTAAGGTTCATCTCAGAGTTGCAATGAGTTAAGAGCAAGCAATGAGCTAACAGGTATACCTGGTCGAATTATGAGCAGCAATAGCATAAATAAACAGTTAAACCCTAAAACAACTCATGACGTATCTTAGCTTTTCTGCTGGGTTGCTGTTGTTGTCTTCCTAATTTATTCTTCAACTTCTTCCTTGGCTTCTCACAAAATTTCCTAACCAATGTGGTGGCTTAGCTCAGATTCAATGTGCAGGCTCACATTCAGTGTCAGGCTCAAATTACATTCATGAAATGTAATTGCTTATTCAAAAACTACTGTTCACATCTTTAGATTCCATATTCCACAAGTTCCCACTAAAATCAGTAATTGCTATTAACACTACTGGTGATAATAAGAAGAAAAAGGTCTAATTTGCCATTATAGCAGGCAACAGAATAATTATCTGGAGTCAACATCAGTATAATAAGAAACTTTTGAAAATCCTAGTCTATTTTGTCAACAGTGGAACCTGTCTTTTCAAAGGCAAATTGTTGAAATAGGGGCTGACATCTCCAAGTCCACAGCAGCAATTGCCATTAATTCTCACCCTTTTTCGTAATCTTGGCCCAGAGACCGAAAAAAAAAATCATGGAGAAAGAACAGTAAAAATGTCTTCTGCTACTCCTGATCATCTTGATTTTTGTCCTTCCAATTGTATTACCTCTCCCATTAAGGAACATTGCACAAACAATAACTAATTAAACAGTTCATTGAATCTGCATATCCAGGTTAGAGGTTTAAGAGAAATATCAGCAGTCTCACTCTTCTTATTATTAAATACTTCTTCTTTCTCATTTTTTAATTATTTTTTCTTACCAGATGAAAACTTTTAGATTATTATTATTATAAATATGATATCTATTAAAGATAAGCTTTGGAGTCTATCTTTATTAATCCCAGAGAAGATAATATTCAGCCAGCAGAATAATAGAAGTGTGAAAAGAAACATCAGGGTGAAATAAGGAGTGATGCAAAAGGAAGAGAATAGAACAGAGCTTCTCTCTGGTCCTTAGTTTGTATTACATTAACGCACCAGCCACCATGTGGGGCCTGTGCTATTGGGGAAAAAAATAAATAAATAAAAAATAAACATACAGTTTATCCTTCTATCCTAAAATAAGGATTAACTTACTACTGATATAAACAGGTGTTTATTTAACTTCTTAAAAATTCTTGTAGAGCCCTCACAGTGGGCTCACAGTCTGACAATATGTTTGTGAGTTTAACTTTTCCTATTTTTAAGAAAACTTTTTTGTATGTGTAATCTTAGGCTAGAGAAAAGGGAAAAAAAAAATCAAACAGCTGTTTATAAACAAACTGAAAGCAGAAACACCAAAGGTAGAGAAGAATTGTTCAGATTGATGCAGAGATTGAAAATAACAGTACAGAGAGAAATAAATGAACCTTAAAATTGAGCTCATCCTTCATTACAAAGTAATGGGATGAAATTCCATAATCTAGTCTGAATTCTATCTTTGGTTTTCATCTAAATTCTAGGATTGGAATTTAACCTTGCATTTATAGTATTGCTGGATGTTGAAGCAGGATTTGGCAGAGTTTGTAAAACAAGACAAATAGCAATTAAACTATACTTAAAATGTCTATACATAAAGGCTAGAAGAGATCATATCAAGAGATTATACAGCTACATGTAGATGAGACTGTAGAAAACATGAATGACACACAAGAGCATTACAGCCAATATTGAAACTAATGTTGCCAGATGAGATCAAAGTAATGCAAAATTGCTAGTATGGGCAAAGTAATTTTAATACTGTTGATACTGCTGCAGCTGAAGTTAGCAGACCTGAAGTCCATGTATCTAGAGTATAATTTTCACCAAGTATGATGGAATTTTTCTGGAGAAAACAGATAGCAGTTTTCCATACACAAGGTAAGATCAATGAATGCGTTTTGTTCTTTCTTTTGTTAAGGAAAGCTGGAGTCCAGCCTGCACAGGCTCTGCATTATGAATTCAAATTTAAACTGCATGATCTTCATGGAGATGTTTGCCCAAAGTACTTACTTCCCTATCAGTAGAGACATGTGGGCATGTTACAAAGCCTCCAAATGGCAATCTGTCATGAACTTAGACATGTCATTTTGCTTTCATATGATCCTAGATTCACAGAACCATGAAACTGGAAGGACTAGAAAGGCTGTAGTAAAAACCCTTGCCAAAAGCTGGGACAGCTCTGGGGTTGGAACAGGCTGCTCTGGGTTTATTTAAAATTGGTTCTTGAAAATCTCCAGGGATTGAGACTGCATAGCCCTCTGTGCAGCTTGAGAACTGTCATTGAATAGAAATCTAATATTTAAAGCAACATTATTCTGGAGTTAGCCATACTTAGCTGCCTCAGGCAGAAACAAGCAAAGCCAAACCTTGATTTTTTTTCTGCTGATATGGGGCAGCACAGATTTATCCATGTGCTTACACATGCAGTAGCTGGAAGAAAACAAAATCTTCCCTTCCCTTCCACTTCCCTTCCCTTCCACTTCCCTTCCCTTCCCTTCCCTTCCCTTCCCTTCCCTTCCCTTCCCTTCCCTTCCCTTCCCTTCCCTTCCCTTCCCTTCCCTTCCCTTCCCTTCCCTTCCCTTCCCTTCCCTTCCCTTCCCTTCCCTTCCCTTCCCTTCCCTTCCCTCCCCTCCCCTCCCCTCCCCTCCCCTCCCCTCCCCTCCCTGTTTTTTTTGTCTGTTTGTTTTTAAGCAGAATATATGTCTTTAAATCATTCCATGCACTGGAGGAAGAAAAAAATCCTTCTGACCTTGACAAGTGACTTGTCTGCAGTGGGGTACTTGCTTATAAACAGTGTCTTTATGCAGAAAGCTGCATATTACAAGCTTCCAAAAGACAATGCAAACTTATTTTTTTTTTGGTCTTCCCAAGTATACCTGTGGAAAAAACAGATTAACATCTCCACAAATAACAAATTTATCCTAAAAGTAAGAGCCAGGGACTTATTTCAGAAAAAGAATTACATGGTACCACGGTCAGGTCTTTAAGTGATGATATATCAATGACTTTCCATGGGAAGTTGTTTTAAAGTTTCACACATTTACTTGTTGGACTGACTTGGCATTTCTGAGTCTCTGCATTCAGGAGCATATCATGTCTGCAAACCCACTCTATTCCAGAGAGATGTTCAGGAGTACAGTAGCTCCTTCACACTCTGTGGTTTCCAAATGAAGGTCAGATGAAAGTTCTAGCACAGTCCAGCAATTTTCTGTTCTGTTCTCATTGATATGAGAACCCCAGGGCAAGCATTAGTACAATCCTCTGGGTCTTTTTAGACTTGAAGACAATATTACCCATCCCAGAAATAGGCAGACTTTACATACTGTTCTTATCCTTGACTAACCCACAGATATTTTCCAGTTTTAAGTATTTGTATGAATTTATTGTAAGTCACCTCTGTGCTCTTTCAGTCACTGAATAAGTTGATTCCTTGGTCGTACTATAGATTTACCTTTTATAGTCTGCTGACTATTTTGATTTTGTGTGTATATATGATCCATTTTCAATACTTCAGCATCCCTGAACTATGGACACTAAAACTAGACATCATATTGTAAAGTCAATCAGTAAAAAGTTCTATATGGAAAAGACAGGACATTATATTGCCTGTAGTTCACGGACCTTTCTTTCTTCATTCACATTGAAAGAATGTATTTGCTTCTAACATTTTAGTTACTGACAGATACAGCTGACAGTAGCACAGAGAACTTTTACTGAACTAATTATCTCCCAGGACTCTAAAATGTTTGTTTGTTTGTTTGTTTGTTTGTTTGTTTTCTGGGTTCCCTGTATTATAGGATAAGTCTTCCATTCTTGGAGACATGGTCTACTTTCCTGATTCTTTAACGCAGTATTTTTCATTCAAGTGTATTAAACCACATAAACTTACATGTGATCACTTAAAATGATCACTTCAGGCAAGTTATCTGTACCATACTAATTTGCCGGTGATAGTTGAAAGTATCACACTCGTATAGAGTAACATCACTTCAGGAAGTATGGATGCACTTTCTATAAAAGGCAAACTTGAAATTTAACAGTTTCCCAGGACTTAAATGTTTCAATATTGCATTTTTAAATGTTCATCTGAAAGTTTTTAAATTCTTACTTCAAGCACAGTTCTGTTGACACATATTAAAAACTAGAGTACTCATTGAGTTCTCCCCTTTTAAAATTCTCTCTTAAAATGCAAAACATTTTTGGCCTATCCTATATGTTCCTTGGAAATGTTATATGTTGAAAACAAAATAAATAAGTATATAATAAGAAGTCAAACACTTTGGAGATGATAGCTATGTTCTGTCAATGTGCCTGCTGCCTCTATCTGTGAGAGATGAAAACTGCTGAAAAACATTAACAGGTTTCTTGAACAATGTTTGGGATTATGAAACCACTGAGTGAAAAACCCTCTACACCATTGCAATTCAATGATTTAATTTTAAGTTTCCACAATTTCTGAGGGATCAGAAAGTAACAGAGGTCAATTAACTATATTTAAATAGTTAGCTCTATAGAGTAGCTACCTCTTGCATCTGTGTCAGAGTATGTTTAGGGGGTTATTATATTGCAGGGATGGGCAGAAGTGTAAATCATTATATTTCATTTCTGTTTGTCTTTTCTGTGCCCCAAGCACCCAAAAAAAACACGGATGAAAAGGTTACTGTTCAATCCATGCATCTTCTTTCAAAGACTCTGCACCAAAACCTTCCACGTTTCACAGGCTGTAAGGAATCGACTGCTCTGACAACACCCACGTGCTATACAAAATGTAGCTGTTTATTTTTTTTTCCCACAAGATGGAAGATGTCACAGATGTTCCTAATACTCCCTCAAAGAACAATAGTTCTGAATTTCACAGATTAATAATATCACCCTGCTAGCTCTGCAACAGGCAGACACTTGTGTTTAGCTGCTGTGACCAGGCATCAGAATCAATCTCAGTTGTTGAGAGTTCCTGATTTTGTGGTTGGTGTGGTCTATCTTACCTACAAGTAAAATGCTGCGACAGAACAAGTGATTAAGTTCATTTTGAGATCCATAATTTCATAATACAGTGATCTTGGTTGTTTATAATTTTGGGGTAGTTTTAACAAACTGAGGATAATAACGCTTATTTTTCTGAACTTAACTTTCGCTTTCTCCCCCTATGGGAAAATGGTGGTGATGATTTTGAGACAGACAGAAGTCCATTTAGATTTCTATGTAGGCTATGTTCACAACCAAAGCAGATATCTGTGAGAGAGATATCAAAATGGAGGAAGCAGACATGATACCTCTCCTGTAAATTCTTTCAGCATCAAAGAATCTGTGGCACTGTGTTCCTGACCCACCAATATTTTCTATGCATTTTTAGCGTGTAATAAATTTATTTCCTGGCAACTTGCCTATTTTTCCCTTAAATCTGTGGAAACTTGATGATTCCATGCCAAAGAATTACATTGCTAAATTTCAAGAACTGAGTCTTCTGACTGTGTTTACAAACTGATTCATAATGATTTTATTTAAGAGGATCTAGTCTGTAAACACTTTGCCTCTTAATGCTAATAAATGAAGCAACTACCAATGTGAAACTTTAGACTTACTCAAGATATGTTGGCTAACTTTGATTTATAAAAACATTGTATTTAACAGTGCATATTGTAGCTGTGAATTTTATTTATAAGAACAAAGGATGAAAAAGTCATTCACTTGCCTTTGTTGGTACTGTCCATGCTCCTAGGAAAATGGCATATTAAAATTAGACACGCAATTCTCCAACTGGTACAAGCAGGTCTCTTTGAGATGTCAATATTTTATGAACTGGTTTGTCTTATAATTGGGAAAGCTAGTGATTTAAAAGTAAAATGACAATCAAGCAGCCAATGTGAGAAATTAGGCAATGTCCATTATATCAGAGATGCGCATAATTTATGAACACTGAATTTCAGCAATGAAAATAAAAAGTCTGATTGTTGTCTTAGGGTCTGACTGAGCCTAGCTGAAGTGTTTTTCTAATGATATTGGTAGCTTGTGGATCAAACCCTTTTTGTTCAATTAAGTAATTACAACTACATCTACATAAACAAAGCTTTGGAGAGTTTTTTTGTTTGTTTGTTTGTTCATTTAGTTGGTCAAACATTTTAACTGAATCATGTCGTTGGGAATTTCTAATACCTAATGAAAACAAAGGGGAAAATAGCTACAAAAATACACAGAGACATCACATCCACCACTGACTGTAAAAAGCAAGCAGATAGAGAAATTGTTTAGGTGGCATTACTTGACCTATAACTAAGGCTAATTACCAAGAGTCAGCAAAAGTAATTAACACATTCCTAAGGTATTTCCTATCAGGACCATATGCAGGCCTAGTTTGGACCATGTGCTGACATATAGTCATGCTCTTCCCCTGGGGCCAAGGACAATGGAGAATGGCAAACACAGATTCAATTTCAGCAGAATAATCATGTCTTCCTGTGTGGATGAAATCTACTTGATTAGAAGAAGAAAAAACCTTAAGAAAGTTTTCTTTTACATGAGCTTCACTGCAAAAGACAGCTAGATTTTAATGCAAAACAAAAGAAAAAAAGATCTTGCAATTCTGCATCAGGAGTTCTAGCTCCATTAACTGAGCTTTTATCACCTGCAGTGTGCATTTCTGTGACAGTCAATTGTGTTATTCTGAGTATATTCAAACAGAGAATGTATATGCAGTCTGTTTCCCAAGAAGCGTGTATTAATATACATTTGAATCTATCCATCCCACCAGCTATGGCTATATCTAACCACAATAAAAGAGTTGAGCCCTCTCAAGTGTTATGCCTTTAAGTTAAACTTTATTGAAGTAAAATAAGGAAAGAACAATACATTTTGCATTCTTCAGAAGCCACTGTTCAATAAATACTAAGTTTTGATCGATTGATACGGTGTCATATTTGACTAAAGAGGTGGGAAAGTCGCTACTGTTGCTTTGTGCTGGCTAGAAGAAGAATGCACTATTGATTTTATATGTTGGATGGGCTGTCAGCGTACAGTGCATTGTTGATTTTGACTTTTATAGCCAACATGTTTCCTTTAATTGGATCATTTGTAAAAGAGAGGAGGGTACCTGTTCCCTTCTGACAGTGACTGATTACAATCATTTCATGTTTGTCAATATTTGATAAACCCACGGTTACCCAACAACATGGCTGAAAGCAGCATCTTTATGCATTTGCTTGCTTCCCCTCTTTCCTGCTTCTGATTTCATTCTAAGTGTAAACAGCAAGTTGTGCCCAGCAACTCTTTCTTCTTCATCTTTTCTATTTTTTTGATATTTTTTTTTCTCACTGCTTGCAAAGCAAGATAAAGAGAGAGAGAGAAAGAAAAGTTTTTACTCCAAGTCAACATCATTGCCAATATCTCTCAGTAATAGAAAAATTCTGGGACACGCATCTGTGACCTTCTTGCTGATCTCACTGCTGTTTTTGGTGATAGGCACAGTACTGTAACCTCATGGCTGAACTTTCAACTCTGTAATATGCTGAAATGAAAACCAATATCCTTGTACCATGTCATAAACCTTTGTATTCTTTTTTTTTTTTTTTTTTTAACTTCTTCCTTTTTTTTTTTTTAAATTCTGGATGCAAATTAAAATATCACTACAGAGAGGTCTGTAGCTCAGGGAAGAACAGAGATATGTACACAAAGCATTGTTATAAATTATTTGAAGAGAATTCAAGTTGGTATTTTAATTGTGTCTTTGATGCTCAGTTCACAGATGGCTGATAATTTCATCTGATGTACTGAACAGTTCTATGTTTTACTCTTGAAAGAGAAGATGTATTCACAAGTCAAGCTCAATTTTTGTTCTCTTCTGCTTAGCAAAGCAAAACCTTTTTCATTTTCACCTATGTTAATTAGGACCAGTAGTATAAATATGATCCCATCAGGGCTGGCAGGAAAATCTTCAAGGCACATAGAGGGCTGTGAGATGGAGCAAACACTCCAAGCCACAAGCCTTACATCAGCATCTGAACTTTAAGACAACCTCTCCTGGGCATGTTGGAAGTGCATTTTCTGTGATAAACCATCCACACCTGGGAAGATCCAGAAGAGGCAGCAAGCACCTCTGTTCTTTATGTCTCTGGAAAGCATCTTTGCAAACTGAGTGGCTGCTGAGCCTTGCAAAGCCACCTGTTTTTCTGGTGAAAGGTAATGAATATCCTTCCTGCAAACAACCTTGGTCACAACACCTTCATGCAATGCTACAGGGTTGGGGCAGAGTGGCCGGAAAGCTGTGCAAAGGAAAGGATCTGGGGGTGCTGATTTATGCTCACCTGAACATGAGCGAGCAGTGTGCCCAGGTAGCCAAGGCCAAGGCATCCTGGCTTGTATCAGGAATAGTGTAGCCAGCAGGACCATGGAGGTGATCGTCCCCCTGTACTCTGCTCTGGTGAGGCCGCACCCCGAGTACTGTGTTCATTTTTGGGGCCCTCAGTACGGGAAAGACCTCAAGGGCCTGGAGAGTGTCCAGGGAAGGGCTACGAAGCTGGTGAAGGGCCTGGAACACAAGTCCTATGAGGAGCGGCCGAGGGAACTGGGGTTGTTTAGTCTGAAGAAGAGGAGGCTCAGGGGAGACCTTATTGCTCTCTACAATGATCTGAAAGGAAGTTGTGAGGAACTGGAGGTCAGCCTCCTCTCGCAGATAACTAGTGATAGGACAAGAGGGAATGGCCTCAAGTTGCACCAGGGGAGGTTTAGGTTGGAAATTAGGAGACATTTCTTCTCAGAAAGGGTAGTCGGGTGTTGGAATAGTTTGCCCAGGTAGGTGGTGGAGTCACCGTCCCTGGGGGTGTTTAAGGAAAGGTTGGATGTGGTAATCAGAGACATGGTTTAGTGGGTGATATTGGTGGTAAAGGTATGGTTGGACCAGATGAGCTTGAAGGTCCTTTCCAACCTTAGTTATTCTATGATTCTATGATACTGATAAGGTCACTTATGTAATTCTGGTCTTTCAAGACTACTCTCAAAACTGTTCCCAGTAGTCCCCTGCAATTTTCTGTGAGGATTGGTCAATTGGCCACTTCTCACATACCTTCCCCCCCCCCCCCCCCCCCCCTCATTTTGATCACCTGTGAAATCTAACCATTCCTCCCAATGGTATTTGCAACCTTTGACAGCTTCTCTCTCCTTTGTCTGTTACATTCAGCAGTTTCTGATGTTACATCCAGGAGTTTCCCATGGTCTGGTCAGTTAGCTAAAACTCAAGCCAGAGTCCAGTCATCTTCCTACATACCTTAACAGATAGATTAAAAAAAAAAAAAAAAAAAAAAAAAGATCCAGAAGAGTTTCTTTCTTCACAAGCATGATCTTTTCTTTCTTGTTCATACATATCATACATATATATAGCTATAAACTCATAGATGCTTCGTTCATCGAAACATTCACATTGAACTTACAGTATTCACACTACTTATACAAAAGAGTTTTGTTTTGTTTTGTTTTGTTTTGTTTTGCTGTAGGACAGAGAGTTTTATCCTACCAAAGTCTTATGCAGCTTCCTGGTATAGCGTGTGACAGAATTATTGTATAGGCATTTGGTCATTTAGATCCACAAATTTGAGATCAAATCTATAACGTGAAGTAACAGCTTTAAGTGTTTAACTAGCTCTAAGATTTAATATTTTCCTACTTAGAAACCTTTTCCTAGTAAGGAAAACAGTTACTTAATCAGAACTGTTTTATGAAGTAAAGTGGTGAAGTAATTGCTTTGTAAGAAAAATAAAGATCACTCTTTTAAGACAGAAGTGGTAGTAATCATTAACTTATTTTTCCACTTTATAAAGAAGCTCAAAGATCGTCAGATCTAACTTCAGATATCTACAGTGTAGATCCACTACACATTAGCTAGTCATTCTTAATGATCACTGGAGAGAAACAAACACTTTTTTCTTCAAGGTGTGTGGCAATTTCATCTCTAATTATATACACTACAATTTATATATTAGTTTTAGAAATCTACATTGAATAAGATGAATCTATTCTACCCTAAGAGTAGATCTGGTCTCAGTTTCCCTTCTGAGACTTGTCTTGTGGAGAGTGTTTTCCAATGCCCTTACAGAACCTGTGTGCCTTTGAAGAAAATAAGGTAGCAGAGAAAGAGAATATCTCTGTTGCATAGTTTATTAGGCTATAAAATTATGCCAGAGTGTTGGTTCTAATCCCTGTTCCCCAGCTTGCTTTTCTGTTTTACAAAAAACAGTCATCTGATTAAATGTACTATGCAGCCAAAATATTTATTTTCAGCTCTCCCAAAAATAGGCCTTGTCAGAAACAGATGAAAATGTGTACTTTAGAACTCTAAAACAAAAACAGAGTATCCAAAATATGTGATTTTGTATCTTTGAATATTCAAAAATTTAATATTTTTAATCAAAATCATAAACGAGCCTGAAGTTACAGAGGATTTCATCCTCAAACTCCTATGAGGCATGTGCTCTAAAAGAAAAAAAAAAAATAGTCCATTTATATTTTTCTCTTTTAAACGGTGTTTTTATTTGCTTTCCTTTTTTATTAAGTCAACATTTTCAACGAGATATACCGAAAAATATAACCATGTATTGGTTGTTTTTTGTATGAAAAGGAGAAACCAAACACATCAGAAAAGTGACACCAACACATACCATATACACATTTCCTATCAATTTCTCTTCATTTATTCAATTATTTATTTATTTATTTATTTATTTATTTTGATCCAGGGGATGGTGATAAAATATTGACTTCTGAGATTTCATTTTGGATCTACCTGTAAGCAGAATCCAAATAAATGTTCATCACATTCCGTGCAGTTCAATAAGATGCTCATTCAGTCTAGTGGGTGTCCTGCATGTCCTGCACTGCGTTATCATCTCCATTAAACTTACCATTTTTTTAAAGATATATACCCAAAATAATGATTCCAATTAGGTTGTAATCATTATGAATGACTACTATCTTTTTTTATTTTTTTATTTTTACCAGCAATATGCATTTTTGTCAGCCAAAGAGAGAGTTCTATTTCCTATTAAATTTTATCCCTGATACTATCCCTGCCACTGCACCCATGTTCCTTCATCCCTTTTAGGTCCTTCTCATTCACACCAATATCTCTAACTAATGTATGCATGGCTGCTAATGTCACACCTTAATTGGGGTTATTATCAAGGTATCCCAGCCTTAGTCTTTCAAGCATCCTGGATGAAACTTCTGTGGGAACAAGATTTGCAAATCACCACACACTTGCCACAAGCTTCTCTCTCTCTCTCTCTGACATACACACAGCTTCACATACACTCTCCCTCACACTCTTTCTTTTAAGGGATTAGTCATTTTTATTCGTTTCAACAGCAGCTGTGAAATAGTAGCTTGTCATCTCCTTTTTTTGGTGCTGCTACCCAAAATTATAAATAGGCTGACATTAATGGCAGACCAAAATTTAGTGTCATATTGGTAGTGGGTATTGAAAATGTTTTGATATGACAGATGAAAGACCTGCTGCAGCAACCTTCGGTAGATGTTAGCTCACTACATGTGACTAGGGGGAAAAAAAAAAAAAAAATGCTGCAGGCAACTACTTTTAGATATATTTCTTTATCCCCCTCCCCCAATACCAACATGCTTTCTTCTCTTCTTCTGTGTCTTGGCCAATTGAAAATTTGTGGGTTGGGTTGGTTTAGACATTTATAAAAGCAAATGAAAACTGTTGGATTCAATCTTCTCTGTCATGTTAGGAAGTCCAGTCCTACTACTATTATTATTATTATTATTATTATTATTATTATTCATTAAAGTTAACTTAAACCTAAAGTTACAGCAAAAACTTTAGTCATTAAGGTCCAAAACCTCTCCACAGCCCTGATGATGTGTTTTTAACCTGATTTGTTGTATTGCCATCTGGAAACTTACTGAGCTCTGCAGTCACACTGTTAATCTTGTCAGGAACACAAACTTCACTCAGTTGGTCCAGAATTTCTATTCAAGAGGCTTAGGGGTCTAGCTGCTCCATGACTTTTTTTATTATTTCTTTTGAGTCTGTGGCATCTACAGGAATACCTGCACCTATTTACTGTGGTATCTATTTTTATTTAATTTATTCTTTTTTTTCTGGATTTTCAGCTTTTGCAATCTATGACCCATCAGTAGCTTGTCAAATCCTCAAACCAGTGAAAAACTTCTATAGGTAAGAATAGTGGTTTTGTATGCTTTTACGTTCAAAATGGGTGTAGGACACATGTCTTCAGCTTAGAATTTTTTAAATTGTAACCACTTCTCAACCATATGTGGTCTTCTCAACCTCCCAGTAATGTCTGGGGACCTGCACAGAATATTCAGGTTCAACTGAATGAGACAAGGCAGACAACATATAGCAAAAGGTATTCTAATAATTGTGTCTGTATCCCTGAACAATCATGGTACTTGGACAAAAAACTTAGTTATCAAAATGGAAAGTATATTAGAAAGATGCTGTACTTAGTGAATTTTGGTCAGGGTATTCGCACAGAGATGGCCTTAACTGAGCTTTACGTCTAAAGTTTATATCTAATTTCTGCTAAACTGGCTTTGAAGTGAAATTTAGTTGGTCTGTAGACTCTAGGCTATTTTTTTCTGAGAATCAAAGAGATATAAATAAATAAATAAATAATTTCTGTCCAGGGCCATCTTTTCAGTTGCCTCCAGAGAATCAGTGGAAGAGTTATTTTTAGTTGATGATCATTAATTCAGTTTCTTACTGACCTGGGTACATATAAGCAATAAGACTAAAAATCTCATGGAACCGGTCAGAAAGAACAAGAGGGAAAAAAAAAAAGAAAAAAAAAAAAAGAGAGAGAAAAAGAAAGAGGAAGGAAGGAAGGAAGGAAGGAAGGAAGGAAGGAAGGAAGGAAGGAAGGAAGGAAGGAAGGAAGGAAGGAAAGCAAAACAAATTATAACAGATAAGCCGGCTTTACTTTGCAGTTGAGACCAGCTCAGAATTAGTTTGAATGTTCACTGAAAGATCTAAATATTTAATTACTTATTTTAAATCTGAACTGTTCTACCTGCTCTATGATTTTATAAACCCATTTTGAAACTTCTTACAGGGAGATGCACAAAAACAATGTCTGTGATTCAAACAAAACAAAACGAAAACAAAAACAAAGTCTGTAATTCATTAGAGTTATCCAGTTAATTTTCCCTGAAATCAAAGCAATCTGTCCAGAAAAGCTCATTTGGTGGAATCTCATTTGATGGAATCTCATTTGGTGGAAAAAGCTCATTTGGTGGAAGCTACTTTGGTGGAAGACCAAATTTGTAACTATTAGGACCTCAGCAAGGATCCCCTCCCCTTTTCTCTGCAATCCTTACTTCTTTCATACAAACCTTTCCTAATAAGGAAATTTTAAATATGTAGAACCATGTTAATTACGAAATCAAGTCAAGTCCTGCTATTAGACTGTTGTGGTTTAGCCCGGCTGGCAGCTAAACACCACACAGCCATTCGCTCACCCTCCCCCCTCCCTCTCCGGGATGGGGTCAAGAAACGGGAAAGTGAAGCCTGTGAGTTGAGATAAAGACAGATTATTAAGACAGGAAAATAATAATAATAATAATAATAATAATAATAATAATAATAATAATAATAATGACGTGTACAAAACAAGTGATGCACAATGCAATTGCTCACCACCCGTTGACCGATGCCCAGCCTATCCTCGAGCAGCCGCCCCCCCCCCCCACCCTGGCTAGCCACCCCTATATATTGTTCAGCATGACGTCAGATGGTATGGAATACCCCTTTGGCCAGTTTGGGTCAGCTGTCCTGGGTCTGTCCCCTCCCAGCTCCTGCTGCATCCCTAGCCTGCTCACTAGCAGGACAGAGCGAGAAGCTGAAAAGTCCTTGGCTTGGTGTAAGCACTGCTCTACAACAATGAAAACATCAGCATGTTATCAGCGCTCTTCTCATCCTAATCCAAAACATAGCACCCTACCAGCTACTAGGAGGGAAAATTTACTCTGTCCTAACTGAAACCAGGACAGATATCCACCCCTTATTCCATACCATTTATGTCATGCTCAGGTTACACTCTTTCCAATACATTCTAATTAATCATCATTTTCATCTATGGTATATAACAACCATGGTAGTGATGACATACAGTATTATATGATAATTAACATACTACAATTCAACTCATGGGCTATTCTCACCCAGTATTAGGTCCCCTTGAGGCACACACCGGACCTCCCATTCTTTTGCATTACCCACCCAGTGCATCCAGGTCCCTGAGCAAAAGCAATCCCACAAATGGGTCTGCCTTTTCCTGAGGCAGGAGTAGCCCAGACTGTCTTACCCAGCATGTTTCTTACGTGCACTACAGGAACTTTATCCCCTTCTACAGTGCGTAACAGGTTTGATTGGGCAGGTCCAGCTTGGTTGGCAGATCCGCTAGTATTGACTAACCAGGTGGCCTTTGCCAAATGTGTATCCCAATTTTTGAATGTCCCAGCACCCATTGCTTTCAGTGCAGTCTTTAATAGTCTATTGTATCGTTCAACTTTCCCGGAGGCTGGTGCATGATAGGGGATGTGATACACCCACTCAATACCATGTTCTTTGGCCCAAGTGTCTATAAGGCTGTTTCGGAAGTGAGTCCCATTGTCTGACTCAATTCTTTCTGGGGTGCCATGTCGCCATAGGACTTGCTTTTCAAGGCCCAGGATAGTATTCCGGGCGGTGGCATGGGGCACAGGATATGTTTCCAGCCATCTGGTTGTTGCTTCCACCATTGTAAGCACGTGGCGCTTGCCGTTGCAGGTTTGAGGGAGTGTGATGTAAACAATCTGCCAGGCCTCTTCATATTTGTATTTCAGCCATCGTCCTCCATACCAAAGAGGCTTTGACCGTTTGGCTTGCTTGATTGCAGCACATGTTTCACAATCATGAATAACCCGTGCTACAGTGTCCATGGTCAGGTCCACCCCTCGGTCACGAGCCCATCTGTATGTTGCATCTCTACCTTGATGGCCTGAGGTGTCGTGGGCCCATCGGGCTATAAATAATTCACCTTTATGTTGCCAGTCCAGGTCCACCTGAGCCACTTCAATCTTAGCAGCCTGATCCACCTGCTGGTTGTTTTGATGTTCTTCAGTAGCCCGATTCTTGGGCACATGAGCATCTACATGGCGTACCTTTACAACCAGGTTCTCTACCCGGGCAGCAATATCTTGCCACAATGCAGCAGCCCAGATGGGTTTGCCCCGGCGTTCCCAGTTGTTCTGCTTCCATTGTTGTAGCCACCCCCACAGGGCATTTGCTACCATCCATGAATCAGTATAGAGATAGAGAACTGGCCACTTTTCTCGTTCAGCAATATCTAAGGCCAGCTGAACGGCTTTCACTTCTGCAAACTGACTCGATTCACCTTCTCCCTCAGCAGCTTCTGCAACTCGTCGTGTAGGACTCCATACA
Source organism: Cygnus olor (assembly GCF_009769625.2). Classification (NCBI taxonomy): domain Eukaryota; kingdom Metazoa; phylum Chordata; class Aves; order Anseriformes; family Anatidae; genus Cygnus; species Cygnus olor. Next base: position 6,358,321 of record NC_049198.1, on the reverse strand, counting down.
GCAGCTTTCCATCTCCGATGCTTTCCCACAATACGACAGGACCCATCAGTGAACAGGGCATATTTCTTCTCATTTTCTGGTAGCTTGTTGTACAGTGGGGCTTCTTCAGCACGGACCACCTCCTCCTCTGATGATATCCCAAAGTACTTGCCTTCTGGCCAGTCCATAATCACTTCCAGGATTCCTGGGCGACTGGGGTTTCCTATTCGAGCCCGCTGAGTAATCAGTGCAACCCACTTGCTCCATGTAGCATCAGTTGCATGATGTGTAGAGGGGACCCTTCCTTTGAACATCCAACCCAGTACCAGCAGTCGGGGTGCCAGGAGGAGCTGCGCTTCAGTACCGACCACTTCCGAAGCAGATCGAACTCCTTCATATGCTGCCAATATCTCCTTTTCGGTTGGAGTATAGGGGCCTCAGATCCTCTGTATCCCCGACTCCAAAACCCCAGGGGTCGACCTTGAGTTTCCCCAGGTTCTTTCTGCCAGAGGCTCCAGGTGGGACCATTCTCCCTGGCTGCGGTGTAGAGCACATTCTTTACATCTGGTCCTGTTCGGACTGGCCCAAGGGCTACTGCATGAACTATTTCCTGTTTAATTTGTTCAAAGGCTTGTCGTTGCTCAGGGCCCCATTCAAAAGCATTCTTCTTACGGGTTACTTGGTAGAGTGGGTTTACAATCAGACTGTAATTTGGAATATGCATTCTCCAAAACCCCACGACACCTAGGAAAGTTTGTGTTTCCTTTTTGCTAGTTGGTGGAGACATAGCTGTTATTTTGCTGATCACATCCATTGGGATTTGACGATGTCCATCTTGCCATTTTATTCCTAAAAACTGGATCTCTCGTGCAGGTCCTTTAACTTTATTCTGTTTTATGGTAAAACCGGCCTTCAGAAGGATTTGGACTATTTTCTTCCCTTTCTCGAAAACTTCCTCTGCAGTGTCACCCCACACAAGGATGTCATCGATGTACTGCAGATGTTCAGGAGCTTCCCCCTGCTCCAGCGCAGACTGGATCAGTCCATGGCAAATGGTAGGGCTATGTTTCCACCCCTGGGGCAGCCAATTCCAAGTATATTGGACTCCCCTCCAAGTGAAAGCAAACTGTGGCCTGCACTATGCAGCTAGAGGGATGGAGAAAAATGCATTAGCAATATCAGTTGTGGCATACCATTTGGCTGCCTTTGATTCCAGTTCGTACTGGAGTTCTAGCATGTCCGGCACTGCAGCACTCAGTGGTGGCGTGACTTCGTTCAGGCCACGATAGGCCACTGTTAGTCTCCACTCACCATTAGACTTTCGCACTGGCCATATGGAACTATTAAAAGGTGAATGAGTCTTGCTGATCACTCCTTGGCTCTCCAGTTGACGAATTAGCTTATGGATGGGAATCAGGGAGTCTCGGTTGGTGCGATATTGCCGCCGGTGCACAGTTGTGGTAGTGATTGGCACTTGCTGTTCTTCAACCCTCAGCAACCCCACAACAGAAGGGTCCTCTGAGAGACTGGACAAGGTAGACAACTGTTTAATGTCCTCTGTCTCTAAGGCAGCTATGCCAAAAGCCCAGCGGAACCCTTTTGGGTCCTTGAAATATCCTTTTCTAAGATAGTCTATGCCAAGGATGCAGGTAGCATCTGGGCCAGTCACAATACGGTGCTTTTGCCACTCATTTCCGGTTAGACTCACTTCAGCTTCCAATACAGTTAACTGCTGGGATCCCCCTGTCACGCCATAAATACAGATGGGCTCTGTCCCTTTACAGCTGGATGGCCTTAGAGTACATTGTGCACTGGTGTCTACTAAAGCCTTATACTTCTGTGCATCTGATGTGCCAGGCCATCGAATCCACACAGTCCAATAAACTCGATTGTCCCTTTCCTCCCCCTGGCTGGAGGCAGGGCCCCTCTAGTCCTGCTCAGAATCTTCGTTTCTGTGTTTAAAGGACTGCCTGCTGGAAGTTGGAGCAGCAAACTTTTCAGAGAACCCCTTTCTCCCAATTGTTTTCTTTTGCAACTCACGTACCCGTGCCTCTAGGGTCTCAGTAGATTTTCCATCCCATTTTCTCATGTCCTCTCCATGGTCACGTAGGTAAAACCACAGGGTGGCGCGGGGTGTGTACCCACCATATTGTCGTCTTTGCACGGATGAACGTTTACCCCTAATAGTCGAGACACTGGTTTGTACAGGTGGGGAAGAAAATAAACTCTCTTTAAGTTGGTGGACCTCTTCAGAAAGTTTCTCCAAAGTATTCTCTTTTAGTTGGTGGCCACTGGTTCGTTCAGGTGGGGGGGAAGATAAATTCTCTTTAAGTTGGTGGAACTCTTCAGAGAGTTTCTCCACAGCCGAGACGCAGGCCTGTAGGGAAGAGGAGAGACTTTCTTCGTACTGCCGGAGTTGTTTAGCCACTTCATCCATTGTGGGTTCCTCATCCTCTTTCCAGGTTATTATTGCCAATGAGCTGGCATATGATGATGGTGCACTCCGTACAAACTTCCACCACATGGGTCGAGTACACTGGACTTCATCTGGATCTGTGGATATTTGTGTGTCGTCTAGGTCCTTATAAATTACTCCCCGTACGGCTAATTCCCTCAGGTACTGAATTCCCTTCTCCATGGTGGTCCACTTGACTGGTAGACATACAAGTTCTTCCTTGAAGGGATACCTTTCCTTCACAGCTGACAGGAGACGCCTCCAGAGGCTGTGAGATCGTGCTCCATCTCCAATTGTTTTGTCAATGCCTGCATCTCTAGCAAGGGATCCCAGCTGCCTGGCTTCCCTGCCCTCTAATTCCACACCATTGGCTCCAGTGTCCCAGCACCGGAGCAGCCAGGTGACAAGCTGCTCACCTATACAGCGACTAAAATCTTTTCGCACATCCCGTAGCTCACGCTGGTATAGGGTTCGGGTAGTTATTGTTGATTTTTTGACATCCTCATCCTCGTCTTCATCCTCCTGCACATTTGATGGCCCAGCCCCGTCTTCTCCATACCTAGACCTAGCTGAAGACTGTCTGCGTTCTAAACGACCTGAGTCTCTATACCATTTTTTCACCTTATCTACAGGGGCAACTTGCACTGCTACAGCTCACTTCTCTGACCCAGCTACAGGGTCTGCCACAGGGGTTGGAATACCCTCTGCAGGGGCAACTTGCACTGCTACGGCTCGTTTCTCTGACCCAGCCACAGGAGTGGGAGTGGCTGCGGGAGCTGGAGCAGCTGCAGGGGCTGGAGTGGCTGCGGGAGCTGGAGCTGGAATGGCTGCGGGAGCTGGAGCTGGAATGGCTGCAGGAGCTGGAACTGGAACGGCTGCTGGAGCTGGAACTGGAACGGCTGCAGGGTCTGTCACTAGGTTGATAGTAGCATCAATTGCAGCTCGATAGGCACAAGCCAGACCCCAGCACGGTACAGTGATTTGTGTCACTTTGGAACTGCCAGTGTCATGACACCTTTTTTTCAAGCATTCTACCAGTTTTTTAGGATTTTGCAGTTGTTCAGGGGTGAATGTCCAAAACACTGGAGGTGCCCACTGCTCTAGAAACCTGCCCATATCCTCCCACACTCCCTGCCACTCGCAATTATCCCGCCTCAAGACAGATCTCCGGATGAGATTCCAAAGTAGTTGTTTAACCTTAAACAAAACCTGAAGCACATTCAGGAGACATAACAACAAGAACATGCTGGTCTGAGTATCCCAAGGATATTCAACATCTTGGAGAGCTACCGTAACTAGCTCGGGGGATAAGAGGGTGGTGAAGGAGGAAGGGAGAGTGAACAGGTGGGAAAAAATATCTTCCCCTGTCCCCTCCAGAGATTGACTCCCTGATGAAAAAAGGCAATAGGTGTAATTGCTAATAGTTTCTGAGATATGGTTTCCGAAGTATAGAGTCGACGACAGTGCTGAGTACAAATACCAGGTTAGAGTCATGACCAGATACCTCATCATTTCATAAGCCATCGTTACACCACACAGTACCATAACAATCTTAAACCAGGGCCCGGAAAGGATAAACAACACGACAGGGAACACATACAGAAAGTAACGTGCTATAAAACTCAATTTGGGAAACAGGCACAGCAGACTTGAGATTAAGGCAATCAACATTGTGACTAGCAACTATTAAGCAGGTCGAATACTTATACCAATTTTAGTTTAACACGCTCTGGTCAAATCTGTCGATATCTCAACCCTTAGGGCCCCACGTTGGGCGCCAAAAGGACTGTTGTGGTTTAGCCCGGCTGGCAGCTAAACACCACACAGCCGTTTGCTCACCCTCCCCCTCCCTCTACGGGATGGGGTCGAGAAACGGGAAAGTGAAGCCTGTGAGTTGAGATAAAGACAGTTTATTAAGACAGGAAAATAATAATAACAATAATAACAAGAAGAAGAAGAAGAAGAAGAAGAAGAAGAAGAAGAAGAAGAAGAAGAAGAAGAAGAAGAAGAAGAAGAAGAATAGTATTAATAATAATAATGTGTACATAACAAGTGATGCACAATGCAATTGCTCACCACCCGTTGACCGATGCTCAGCCTATCCCCGAGCAGCCGCCCCCCCCCCCACCCCGGCTAGCCACCCCTATATATTGTTCAGCATGACGTCAGATGGTATGGAATACCCCTTTGGCCAGTTTGGGTCAGCTGTCCTGGGTCTGTCCCCTCCCAGCTCCTGCTGCACCCCTAGCCTACTCACTAGCAGGACAGAGCGAGAAGCTGAAAAGTCCTTGGCTTGGTGTAAGCACTGCTCTACAACAATTAAAACATCAGCATGTTATCAGCGCTCTTCTCATCCCAATCCAAAACATAGCACCCTACCAGCTACTAGGAGGGAAATTAACTCTGTCCTAACTGAAACCAGGACATAGACAAACTTAATCTGTCAACCACAGAGACATGGAATAAATAAATAAATAAATAAATAAATAAATAAATAAATAAATAAATAAATAAATAAATAAAAATAAAATAAAATAAAAAATAAAATATAAAATAAATTATAAAATATAAAATAAAATAAAATAATAAATTAAAATAAATTAAAATAAAACAAAATAAAAAGTCAATTCTATCATGCAATAGATCGCATGTCATAGACAATCATGAACATAAACTTTCAGCTTCCTCTTTTTCTGTAGAATTGAAGTTCTCAAAGGATTTGATGTTTTCCTTTCTTTTACACTGTGTTGAATTCCTCTATCACAAGTTGTGACTTGGGAAAATGTTCATGAATAACTGAGTCCATCCCTAGCCAGAAAAAAAATCTTAAGTCTATGCTTAATTTATGGAACATGAAGACTTCTACATACTCGGGAAAGAAATTCATACACTGATGAAAGAGAGGTAATTATAATTTAATAGTTGTAGCAGCAATAGAATGGGCAACAGTGGCAGTGATGGTAGTAATAATAGTACTTATAAGACTAGCAGCACAGGAAAAGGGCTGGAAGAAGATTGACAAGTTTAGCTACTTGCCCAAGAGTGGTCTTAACGATATCTTATCATATATAAAATAAGAATACCTTTTTCTAATGAACAGTAAATGACATAGTGGATTATTTCTTACCATGTCAATTTGCTCTTTCATTGAAATATTTTGAAGTTGAATATTAATACAAATAATTATTAGTCAAATAAATTTTACATGCTTTGTTCTTCATACTTTCCTCATGTCATCGAACTGCAGCTATCAAAGCCAAATTGTACTACACTGTGGCTACAACAAATCTGGGCTCTGACTTCACATATCTGCTACAATAACCCTGTGATTCGGGTCTGTCTTCTACAAAAAAGTCTATACTATAGAATGAGATAAATCATGCATCAGAAAACCTTATTTCTTTACACAAAACAAAACAAAACAAACAAACAAACAAACAAAAAAAAAAACAGAAGACATCTAGATGCATATTTTTGAAGAAGCATTTATATGAGGGTGGTCTAATCCAAGTGAAAGGAATCCTAGGCTACATATCCTAGTCTGGCTGGGTAGCTGTGCAGTGTATATTCCCTCTGAGTCTTCAGTCAAGAGATATTTGTTTTTTCTTTTACTAAGGTCCAGCTATGTGCAGCCAACAAGCACCCCCAAATGTTCACACAAAGCAAAGGCCTGATTCTGCACCTCACTATGCGTATTTATACAATCAACTCTTTCAAGAACCCATCAAAAGATGTTAAACATCATTAAGCCTGAGTTTCTTCTGTTCGTGGACAACTCCATAACCTCCATTCTTGAAATATTCTATTTATTGTCCATAAAAGGCTGTGCAAGGACATAGTTATTTATCAAAGGGAGAATTTAAATATTTTTACTATTTACTCCATTCTGTGTTTTAGCCTCACACCTGCAGACACTCATGACTGTTTTGTTTTTATCATCATTTTAAAGTTAATTAAACAATTTCCTTACACATGCCCACACAGGCTCACAAAAGCACACATCAGGAAACAACTTCTCACTTAGTGCCTCTTCCCAGAGAGCCAAAAAGTCCCATTAGTGCAAACAAATGGAACTCAATAACTGATTTATTTCAACAGACTTATGCAATTCAGGTTGTGTACAAATTTGTGTCTCATTGGTTAAAAAGTAGATGTACATAATGTATGGAATGAGCTGTTTCAAATTTTTTTTTTTTTTTTTCCTTTTCTTGCTGCTATAATTTATATATCTCATTTTACCTCTGTAATTAATACAGGTCTGGTAGATATTTAAATTACCCTGGCTTTCATCTCTATCACACATTCATTTCAAAACTTTTATGAATATTTAATAGAGGTTTTATAATTCATGGTGATGTGATGAACAGCCTTTTGGTCAATTGACAGAAAGGAAAAAAAAATAAAAAGGAAAAAAAAAAGAAAAAAAAAACTCTCTTCAGGCAGAAATAATAATGATTCTATTTCTGTTCCTAGATTGGTGATTACACAGTCACCTGTTTTCACATTAAGATTTGATGATAAATTACTCAGCAACCACAATAATATCAGAAGTTTTACTGGCCAGAACAAATTGCCAGTAATTGCTTGCATGATAAAGGGAAAGAGCTGTGTCGTAGTCCTTCTGTCCTTCCCCTTAGAGAATATCAGCAACCCCACAATCAAACTGGTTCTGTCCATATATATTCCCTTTCCCTTTCCCTTTCCTTTTCCTTTTTTTCTTCCACCACTCTTTCTCTTCTCTCTCTCTCTCTTTTTTTTTTTTTTTTGGTTTCATTTTGAATTATTTCATAAACAACTATCTCAGTCCTTTACGAATATATTAACATGCCATTAACACCGTCATGATTTTTGCATGCATATCAAGAACACAGGCCAAGAAAGCCAGTAAAGTTTCAGATAAGCTTGAGTTCAAACAGGTTCTTTCATTTATTTATTTATGCTTATTCAGTGTTATCAATAAATACTTTAAAACTATATTTGCGTACAATACTGCTGACAGATTTTCAAGCCTAACAAAGGATCCAATTGTGAAGCATGCATTTTGTACAGATTTTTTTCACAGGGAACTGGCTATTACAATCATTGCCCTCATTATCAGTGATAAATCACCACACTAAATAACCACCGCTGTTCTTATTGCAGTTATTGTTATCATTACTGTAATTTTGCAATAATTACAGTTATAATTTTTCTTATCTTTATTCTTATGAAAATTCATTGAGATCACAGCTCTCTTTATGGTAGATCTCTTAAAATAACAGGGGGGTAGCAATTCCTCAGTAGGAATCACACCAAACAGTTTCAGCTACACTGGGAGACTTTACTGTGTTTTCTGGGTAATAGCATAATGTGGTACTGCCTGTTTTGGGGAGTCCATGAGAGCTCCAGCACTGGAAGCAGGGAATCTTTGTTGGTGGAATGACAATCTGCTCAGACCATCACAGCTGTCAGCTTGCAGGACCCAGCCGCAATTTCTGTAACACGGGTGTCTCCATCATCAGTCAGCTGGGTCTCTTGAACATATTTGCCTTGAGTGTAAAGCAAAGTGCACAAACAATATTATTTAATATATGTGTATCACTGTGTGTGCATGTACATGTCTCTCTTTCTCTCTCTCCTTTTTTTTTTTTTCTTTTTTTTTTTTTTTTTTTTTCTTAACCTGAAGGAGTTACAAATTATAAAAAGGCCCCAGAAATGAGTGATCACACTCCCAAAAATCTCAGTTTAACTCAGAGGTGTTCAGAGGTATCTGAATGATTACTGTATTATAAGTATTCACTTGTTTAGAAGCACACACAATCCATGCTAAACCAGTTTACTTAGAACTGTGTATCTTCCCAAAACATAAAAAGTTTCTTTCTTTTGTTCTGTTTTTGTTTGTTTTTTTGTATGTTTGTTTGTTTTTCGGAGAGGGTAGTTGCAAGAGGTAACTTAAGTGGCAGGCATCTATATACTTATATACTGTGCGTGTTTTTCTAACTCAGAGTGAGAGAGAGAGAATAAAAGGGGTGGGGGGAAGAAAAATCACTTTCCAGCTATCCCAAAATATGAATTTTCAGAGTTAGAGAAGTGTAAAAGAAAGACGTGTTCAGTATCTTACTATTATTAGTATTCAAAGTCTTTTGCATTGGAAGCTTAGATTTCAGTAGAGTGGCACAAATAAGAACAAAGATCTCAGTGGATAGCTTTTTTTTATTTTATTTATTTATTTATTTTTGTCTCTTTTATTCATAGGTCTGTTAAAGTAACTGTCACCCAAAATTCAGTAGAAGTTAATGTAAACATTACTACTTTTAGCTTAGTAGAGTAAAGGGTTAAATAAATCATCAATATTTTTATCTTCAGAATTCTTTCTCTTCAAAGGAATCTTCAGAGCTTCATCTCTTAAATAAAAAGGAAAAGGTGTTGTCATGCAAACGTAAGCCCATAACCAAGAATGCCTTCTTTTTATTGCTTTTGATGTGTGAACACAATGCCATTCTCTGGCTCGCAAGTACCCAGATGCTTTCTTCTTTATTGCTGGCTGGAACGCCTAATAGGCATAAACTACCTGAAAAGAGGACTCGCATGGATTTTAGCACATTTAGATCTTGAATAATTTAAATAATTTGATTTCAGCGATGTGGGCTTGATTCAAACAAATAAATGTTTACAGGATTGTAGATATAAAAGGCTATCTATCTAAGATTCCAGACCCTATATTACAGATTTGTTTTGATACTTGATCCTGCAAATCTTTATATGTATGCTTATATTTACACACGTGTTTTCACGTGGAATTTAACCTTAGAATCATATCAAAAATTGGCTGTACAGGATCACAATATATAATCTAAATTATCTGTCTGTCATGACTGGATCAAATCTGTATTCATCTTTTTATCATCATATTATTCAAATAATTCTTAAAGAATTCAGTAGCGGAGTCTCCACTTATTCATTTAAAATGAGCCAAAAGCGTCACAACTTTGTAACACTACGCTGAAAGAGCTGAAGGATGAATCATGTGTCTTACAATACTTGTTTCCATATGCAATGCCTATATCATAATATGATTTTTATTCTTTTTATTGCAATTCAACTAGCTATAATACCAGGTCCTTTTCTTTAGAACTAGTAAATTGTCATACAGTGGCCCCCATCCTATACTTCTATACCTGACTGTGCCTGTTTCAATGTACTGATCGCCCTTCTCCATTCATTTTCCCGCTGAAATTAAATGAAAAGGTTTAGGTTTTGTTTGTTTAAGGTTAAAAACGTCTTAGCACCTTAAGAATTTAAATCAATTATCTACTTGGTCAGAATTATTATAAATTTGAGTCATACTCTCCAATAATTTCAGCTCCTCTTAGCATATGGTAAGGGAGGTGAAAGGCAACATGAAAGGTTTCTACAGGTATATCAGCAGCAAAAGTAAAGCTACAGAAAACATGAACCCACTGCTGAATTGTCCAGGGAACCTAACGATAAAGGACATGAAAAAGGTAAAGATATTCAATGCTCTCTTTGGCTTGGTCTTCATGAGTAAACCAACCTTCAGGAATCACATGTCCCTGTGATCAGAAGAAAAAAAATGGAGCAAGAAAGACCTAATCTTGCTGGAGGAGGATCAGATTTTCAAACATTATAATAGACTCAACATATACAAATTCATGGGTCCCTGTGAGATACACTTACAAATGCTCAATGAGCTGGCTGATGTATTGCAAGGCCACTCTTGATAGTCTTTGAAAGGTTGTGGTAATCAGGAGAGGTTCCTGATTACAGAAAGGAAGCAAATCTCTACCCCCAAAAAAAAAAAAATCGCAAGGAGAATCCAATGAATGACAGGCGGGGGACCAACCAGCAGATGTGCAGAGAAAGCCTTAAGGGTCCTGGTGGCAGCAAGTTGACCGTGAGCTACCAATGTGGCCTTGCAGAACACCCAACAGCTTCCTGGGCTGTATTAGGCAGAGCATTGCCAGAAAGTCAGCCTTGAGAAGAAAAGGTCTCAGATAAGATTTTATTTTATCTATATGTATGCGTCCGGACTGGAGAGAGTAAGAAGTCAGACTTTTCTCAGCAGTATGCAGGGACAGAGCAAGAGGTAGTATACAATGAGCAAGAGTAGATACATCTGAACTGTACTGGTAGTCAACTCTTCATTCTTTCCTGATACTGCTCTTTTCACAAAACTTATTACACTCGTAAAGAAGGAAAGTGAATTAACTGTCCTTGACAAAGCCACAGTAGTTGTTGCATAACTCTTCCATATCTATGGAACCAAATTCTTAAATATTGTATTTTTTTTTTTTTCTTGGCATCAGATACAAACCGACTAGCTTATTAGTCTTACCCATCTTTGTCAGCTTTTTCCTGTACCCCAGTTTTCAGACACTATTTCAAATCACTGTCAGAGATTGTTAAAAGAGGGACGATTTGAGGAATTGGATCTTTCTTGTGACACTTTCAAATACCTTGATTTTTAAAGGATATTCTGAATGTACAAAAACAAACAAACAAACAAACAAAAGATTCTCTAGCATATCTCATATCTCAAGTCTTTGACTTTCACTTCATAAACTGCCTGGTTTTGAACATGTTCTGTGGGGATTTCAAATTATTATTATTTCCACAGTTACCCCTTTGTGCTCATTGAAATTGAAGGACTCGTGCAAGTATATGAAGTGAAAAAGCCTACCCTTTAAACAGTCCAAATGGTAGAAATTAAAGAATATAATGTTGGAAATTAATTTTTGTTTTAAAAGAAAATATGTTTAAAGCAAAAGGATATACTTATTATTTCTTACTCCATATAAAATAATAAATAAAAATATATTTTTCTAATGTGGAGAGGAATAGACTCTTTCACAAAAAATAATAATAAATAAATACATGCATACATATATTGTACAGGGAGAAGTCAAGTCTATATTGTGAGGATTACTTTCTCATATGTAACATTATAAAGAAAGGCATCTGGAGGAGTAGTTGCATTAACCCAGTTCTGAGCTCTTCATTGACACGTTTTATTACTCTGGGGAAATCTCTTAAAATCTCTTTTCCTTTATTTCTCCATTGTGATATATTTTGTTTTTACAGTGTTATAATTTCACTGAGGTGCTATATGGACATATAGAATAATTTTCACAAAACATATAGGCTGAATGGTTCACACAGAGTAGCAGTATCCTACCTAAAACACACAGTATGTTCTCTGTCTGCTTGTGTCTTTCTTTTTCATATATATATACATATACACATACTCAAAAAAAAATAGAAAAATAAAAAAATAAAAAAATAAAAACTATTATTTTGTTGTTGTTGTTGTTGTTAATATACTGGGAATTAAAGAAATAACTGGAATTCTTATATATAGTGAGGTTTCTTTTGTTTGTTTGTTTTTAAGGCAATTTACTTTTAGTTTCTTCTTCTTTCCCTTTTTATATTTGTGTCTACTTTTTCCTGAGCTTGCATGTAGACTTTCCCACTCATCAGTTCACTGACTACATGAATAGAGTGAGCACTTGAGGTACCACGATTCCTTCACCAATATTAGTCCCCATCCATTTTGGAAATCTGAAGTTTTAAACTGAGCTCAGAAATAAAGGAGTTAAACACTCAAAGACCTATACTGAGATTTTCTATGGCAAATATAATGGTAAAAACTGACCACAGGAGAATAGGGCATTCAGTAAGCCAAGCAGAGAGATACTTGGTAAAGACACCAGCAGATCTTTCAAAGGTTACTGTCATCACCCTGCCTTTCCTCCAGTATTGCACAAGAGAAATAACATCTCAGTACTGCAAAGGATATTATTTCTTAAACACTTCATAAGATAGTTACTCTTTTTCTTCATCCAGAAGCTCCTTTATCCCCAACCCATGTTCTGGACTTATTTTACAAAGATTGATACAAAGTGAAGAAGGCTCTGCCCTACAACATTTGTGTTATTATACAGAAAAACTGATCTTCTTGAGACAATGCAGATTTTGGCTTGGGCACCATTAACAAATATGTTAACTCTGTGTGACAACTGATTAATTTTGGTTTAAGGTTATGAATACAAAACAAAGCATGCTGGTATGTAACGTGAATTTTAATGATGTCACAGTACTAGTAAAAGATGAGAAAGATAATTTAATTTGCTTTCTCTGAAAGGTCAGTTCTCTTGAGATGAAATTTTCCCTGAGGGTGTCAGTGCCCCTCACTCCTCTTCCTTGCTTTTTCTTATTCTTAGTAAAGTGAACATTTATATTTAAACAGAAGAGTATCTGGACTTTTTCTTGTTTTGTGTTCTTTTCTTTTGGAAAAATAGTGTCAAAAAGAAAAAAAAAGAGAGAGGGAGAGAGAGAGAGAGAGAGAATCCCAGATGTTTCATTTTTCAAACTCAAGTCCATAAATATTTAAACAATGTGCTTCTTGCTATTTTAGTTACTTATTTCTGCGCATGTTGCACCTGAGTAGTTAAGCATTGTATGGAATCTGGAAACACATATATAATAATTTCTCTGGAATCAATTTACATTTGTGCCTTGGAATATGGCAGTGTGGAACAAATAGTAATAGGAATGGAATAACTTCCATTTCTTTTGTTAGACATGAAAGATTTAATTTGGGAAGGTACTAACCACCTATGGCAGTGCTTAGCTCCTTCTGATGCCAGCCAGGTTGATGAATACACCAGTTTGTAGGAGACAACTGACACTTCAAAGCCCGGGAATCAAAATCACATTTTAGTTTTATGCTAATCAATATATCTGCATCCCAGTAAATTCATTTCTAATTAATTTTTCAGCCACTTTTTTTGTTTGTTTCTTTTTTTTTTTTTTTTTTTTTTTTTGACACTTTTTAACTTATAAACACAGTTTACCAAGATCCTGGGCAAAACTGGCACTGGTGACTGTTCATATCACACTCAATTAACTGTGGATAAGAAATGGTTTTGTCTTAATTATTTGAATTGTCACCTCCTTCGGATAACACACTTTAGCTTGGTCCTGCTTCGAGACAGTTATATTCAGATCATGCTCATGTTTTTTGTTTGTTTGTTTGTTTGTTTGTTTGTTTTGTTTTGTTTTTTCCTCTCTTTAGGGAAATTGCAAAGTTATTTAACTGATAAGAAATTAGAATATTATAAATGATAATAATAACAATATTATGCCAGTGAGAAAAAAAATCTTGGATCTTCTGAATGCAAGCTGATTCAACTTAAATAAGAACCTGAATAAATTGAGATTAATAACAAAGGATCTTAATTTCTAAAGAACAGTTGCTGATTAATGAGGTAAAGACAACTGGACTGAGGAGATCAGGGACTTGAATGGGGAGCAACTGTGGAATTTCTTCAAGCTGTAGGGCTTGGGAAAAAAAAAAAAAAAAAAAAAAAAAAAAAAAAAAAAAAAAAAAAAAGACTCTCTCTCCCTAGTACTGAAGTGAGAGTGAGAGAAGAATAATGACAGTAAATAGGAATGGACTCAAAAAACAGGAATCATCTGAAGAGCTCTAAGGTTAACTAAAGAACCTAAAACACAGAACTTGTAAAGAAAAACAATCTGAGACTGGCCCAAGTGTGGATCAAATCTATTACAATGATAAAAACAATGGAAAAGCTGTCATATGAGAAGACATAAGAAAACAAGGTTTGTTTACCCAAGAAGAATGAAGACTTAGAAGGATATGATCGTTGTCTATAAATAAATGAAAGAAGAATTCACCAAGGGGAGATATAAGCTATTTAAGCTAACACCAGTGTTGGCATAAGAGTAAATAGGGTAGGTTGTACACGAACAAATTTAAACTGAAAAGAAAATAAAGAATATTACAATTCACTAGAGCAGTACAGTTTCAGAAGAACCTTCAAGTGGGGAGGGTGGAGGAAAACAGATATTTTCAGTGAGAAAATCGGCAAATTTGTGCATGTAATTATATTGTATATTGTCTATAAAGTCATAAGACTGACATTCTTTAGTCAGGAGGTTGCTCCTGGTTTGTGTTCCCATGTTGCTAAAGTCACAACTAAAGACAAATGAATATGCAGAGATTGTGTAAAAAATACCGCATGATCATGTAAGCAGCATCATCTGTGTCAATTAATCAATTAATTACGGCATCATACATGCTAGATTTTTCAACCAATACCTTCTTGACTTGGAACTTTCACACCCTTGCTTTTCAGGGATTTTTCTTGTGTTTGATATTTAAAAAATAAAACTTTAAAATATTTATGTAAAGGAAACAAACAGAACATCTTACCATCAACCTGTCTACAGTTCTAATTTCAAAAACATCAGGTGCACTAAATGTATGCCTATACTGTGTAGTTTTGGAAAACTGTTCTACATGTGTGTTTGTTGTTGACTGAGTATTATGTGTCCAACGACGGAAATTGAGAGCTTTAACCCCTAAAGAGCACCAGGCTGTTACTGAGAATGACAGAACAATATCTATAGTATATGCTTTTGGATTACTTTTCTCTCTGAGTTTGAGACTGAAGTAATCAGTTTCCTCATTTCAGTTTAGGACATCAAAAGTAATTGTTATCTAATTCCTTGTGTTAACAACAATAATAAACAGCATTTAAAAACAATGTGATTATTATACATGCCTTAGAATTCTTTTCTTTTAAAGTCAGTATTTAAAAGAAGACTGATAGGGATAAAGATGTTTGGTTTAACCATCTATTTATGCTAAAGGTAAATCTGGTCCTTTTCAGTGGATGCAGGTTTTTTGTTTGTTTGTTTGTTTGTTTCTGTTTGTTTGATTGTTTGTTTGGGGGAGGTTTGTTCTTTCCTTCCTTTTCTCTTGGAATAGTCATCAGGCTTACTCTGTAAGCCAAACTTATAATTGTCTAGTATGTCTAGCTCTGCAGCTCAGCCTAAGACTAATCTTTTCTTTTACCTCTGCTAATTTTGCCTTTCTGAAACTCTAATGCCTAGACCAAGAGCAAATACACAATCACCACTAGCATTTTACAACTGCTGTACATAACCAGCAATAGCTCCCACTGTCTCGCTTTCTTTCCTTCTTTTCCCCTTTCCTGCATTCCTCCTCAGTCTACCCACACACCCTTCTCCTCAATCTACCTTACCTCTCCCCTTTTTTAGGTTATATGGTACAGTTTGGAGAATTGCAAAAAAGCATCAGACAGAGACAAAATATGACCAAAAAAAAAAAAAAAAAGTTTGGAAGAACAGAGACAATTGCCATATCTTGACATTTTTCTCCTCATTTGTGAGCTCCTTCTCTGAAAGTATTAAGACATCAGAAATTATTTCTATCAGACTTTCCAGAACTCCATCTTTTTCTTTAGTCTTTTTACTGAAATGAAGTAGAACACATATAAACACATATGGGTACACAGAATTCATATACATGCAGACACTGTTCAAACTACAAACAAAAACAGCAACAATAACAACAAAAAACACAATACTTTAGGAATTATACATAGGGAAAAATGTATATATTTTGACTGAAATGCAATACAGAAATTGTACTGAAATCCTGACCACATTTTATCAAAAATAAAGTTCACAGCCCTGGCAGTCTAAAAACTGCACAGCTAAGTGTACAGCATGTCTTACATGCTGCCACTGAAATCCCTCCCAGACGCAGAACAGCTACACAAGTTTTATGAAGCTGAGAATAAATGGGGATAGATAGAAATGAAATCTGCCGCTGCCTATTCCTGGTGTACCTGGAACCAAAAATCATACTCTGAGTCCCACACTGTCATTTTCAGATATTCAGCTCATCTTTTGCATACCGCAGATTAAAGGGGACAGCTAAAAGGAAGCAATGTCTGGTAATACCAGCAGCTAGCCTTTTTCCTGACTCAAACTTCTCCCTCTGTGCTTAATGGTAAGGAGGTCCCAGAGCTGCCTTTTGATGTAAGACTGAATTTTACCCTTCAAATATGAGAGGCAAAGAAGAGGATAAGAGTGGATCAATGGAAAGGTGATGTGCTCTAGAGCATTTGCTCCCTTACCATTCTTCTAAAAATAAAATACTCCACAACCTTTTAAAAATATTACCTTGCTCTTCTAAACTCTTTTCACAAATCCAGTCTCGTATTATCCTTGTAGTAGATAGGAAACACTGAACTAGTGGACTTAGTTTGGCAGAAAAAGAAATCAGACAAACTGCACCATGTTTATTAAGGACTATAGAAACCTTCACTGACAATATGCCTTCAAATCCTGTACTTCTAAAGTAATAATGATAGACGTTCCGTCTTTCATGATATGATGTATCATATGATTTTTCCTTCCATTGCTCTGCCTCCTTCTTGCTCATGCTGTTTGCCATGTGTCTTGTCTCAAAATCTGGCCTTGCAATATTTATATATGTGTCACTCTCAGGTGCCAGGTACTGCAGACCTGAGACCTTAATTTACAGACTAGTGTTAAACAACACACACAGTCTTGAATATAACAGCTCTACAGGGGTTTGTAAGACCTTCCTAGATGGTTAAAGTCAGGATTTTGAGTACAGATGGTCAACTCATAACCAAGAGACTGGACATTGAATGGGATCTTGAATTTATATTTACCCCTAATAACAGTTTGCAAGCCAGTCAGGAAAAGTAAGTATCCTGCATGTTCTCAGAAGTGGTGAAAAATATCTTTAGAGAAACAGGAGAAGGAGAAGAGCTGTGTGTTTTCAGGTTATGGTGTATCTTAGCTTTGTAGTGAAACAAGTGGAAATATGTATCATACTAACTTTTCACTCTGGGCAGGGGACATCCTTAAGCAATCAACTGACACTATGTTTATGCTAGCAAATAAATGTGAAATATATATATATATATATATATTTATTTTTTTTCTGGCACTGAAGTCAACTGTCACAAGCAGCCAGTGTCCCTAATATTTAATTTCTTAGTGTAGCAGAGTTATCAGCAACTGTCACAAACTAAAAAATTACCTGGCCTGCAGGTATGTAAACGTAGTGATAGTGGGCTTGATCACAGAGGTTCTAGTCTCTTAAAATTTCTTTATTACAAGTTACTGTTAATAAAAAAAAATGTATATACATTAGTATATCAGGTTTCTGCAACATATTTAAATTTACTACAAAAATTATCACTACTTAATCAGCAAGTATATATATATCTTTCAATATTAGCAGCAACAAGTATATATATGTGTTTCAACATTAGCAGCAAGTATGCTTATGTTTAATTGCTAATATACTTGCCTGCAAGCATATATATATATATATATATATATATATATATATATATACTCAAAGTCTTACCAGTACAGTGCTCATCAAAGCCCCAGAAGTGGGGTCAATTGATGGACAAAGTCTCATTTTGAAGGTGATCCACACCACGGAGTCTGGAGTAAGTCAGGTGTCCCCAGTGAAGGTTGAATCTGTCTAGGAGATCTCATAGATCTTATCTGAGATTTATGCAGAGGGAGTTCTTGGAGAGAAAAGCTCCATTTTGTGTACAAAGCACATCCCTTTCATATCACAGAGACATAAAGGGGGGTAGGACACCACCCCCTGGAGCATCCATTAGATGTTGCTAATTTCTGCTTTTCTCCTGGGACAGCCAATAGATTATGATGTTTTCTATTCTCTCAGACCAGTTTTCACTTTTGCCAGACTTCTTTTTTCTGTTCTTCCAGCTGAAATAGACAATAGTTGTCTCTGATTCCTCCCTGCCCAGGCTCTTTTCCACATTTTTGAGTGTTTTTCACCTCTCCAGAATGTAAGTAATTTATTGGTTTTGTGCTTGTTGAGGGTATCACCAGTACACCAGTTTCCTTTCTGGCAAATTGTGGAAGTATTTTTTTTCTTTTTATCAACATTTGCACAAAGAGGGTAAAGACTATAAAACATAGAACCAGTGTATTAGTCCTACAAATGTTGTCCAGTCCAATTCTCATTGTGTATATGCAAAATGAAAGAAAGCTGTCAGAGGACTGCTTTATGTCAGACAGAAAGTATTCAGATCACCAGCATCCTTACCGTAACTTTATCTTCCAGTTTATAAAATTGATAAAAGTCTTTTAAAACAGTGAGGTTTTACTGCAGGTTCTTAAGTAAATTTCTCTTAACAAATCCTTATCCCCTTTATAAAATGCTGTTTATTATACACGCTGTGTATAAACAAATTCTGTTAGCTGCTGAAACGGATTACAGTTAATTTATTTTAACTGTGTGCATCTATACATAGTCTGGTACAAAAAGATCTTGATGAAGACTCTAGATTTACTGGAAGAGAAATAAACTACACTTTTTTTGTTATTTATTTAATTTTATATATTTTTTTTGTCCCTCTGATTCTTTCTGCTAATACAGCGCTAGCTCATAAAATAAGTATGAAGAAAGATATGTTGAATGTGTGGATTGTAGACTGCCTGTTCCTGACTGAGGTGAAGAGGAGCTGCATCGTCATTTCAACCTTCATCCTTACCACCCACAGAGTGAAAAATGAAATCTTGTCACTCATGACAGGGATAGATTCACGCTTACCTTTGTCCATGAAAGAAAGGGAAGAAAAGTTTGGTTGGGAAGGACCATGAAAAAAAGAAAAAATAGATTAAAAAATAAAGTCTTCTGATACACTTTAATTCCAGACTTTACACAGATCCATAAATGAAATGCCACTTCCCAGCCAGGCACGGACAGCAACAGTGAGCAGCTAGTTTTTGGTCTGCGAAAGAAATGGAGGTAAGTGAAGCTCTTTGTTTTTAGTACTACAGGTAAGCTTTTGAGCAGACAGACAAGGCAAGACAGGCTCTATCTGAAGGGGCCTAAGATTCAGGATACTTCAGGTTACATATAGACATTTACAGAAAAGACATTTACATTTGAATTAGTTACACTTGGTTCCCACTAAAGGCAACAAAGAGAAATAGGCATTTTTATCCTTAAGCAGATGCCAAAGCAAAGCAGATGACAGTAAACTGGATGGATAGGTCTTAATCTCCTTTCTCTCTCTGCTAACCACAAAGGTCACTCAACATGTCTAGCTTAATTTATATGTCTGCTTTGTTGGTATTAAAATGTAGGTGAGCTAAACCCCACCCAAAATAACTGCATTGGGAAATGTCTTTGCTGTACACAGGAAAAATCTTGAGATAATCTATTTACTTAATCTTCGCAGACCAGAAAGGTGGAGCAGTGACATATCTGCTAAAACACCAAGCATATCTGTGCCCTGCCACCACAGCGGTGATAGCTCATGTGCAGTCTGCATTTGGGCATAGGTCCAGACAGTGTTGATATTAAGAATACATTGGCTTGAAGACAAACATTCTTGTTCTTAAAAGAACTGGAAATAAGAGGTTAATTTTGGTAATTCAAGACTGTTGCTGGTAGTAAACTCAAGTCTGTTCATGGTTATGAAATGCTTTTAAATTCCAGCCCTTACAGTTTAAAACAAGGATGGTTTAAAAGTTCCCTGATCATATCACTTTAATTGTATTGCCAAGTATTAATGAAATAAGTTAGCTGTTCTGCAGCATGATTTTGTTGACAACACAGGTATTGTCTGGCCTCCGTTTGGAGGTTAACAGTGTCATTCCAGGCTTTAGACCAGTCAGGGCAGCATGTCAGAATGACTGTGGCTTTTAAAAGTAGTGTAATATTGTTAGAATAACCACACTTAATTGGCTCCCCAGATTCATTTATAGATATAATGTAACAAGGGCCTTGGAGATTTCTGGACACATCATTAATAAACCTTGAACAATAAATATTTTATGTGGTTTCAGGAATTACTTACAAATATTTCTGTACACTGAGTGGCTCTGCAAGGTGTATGTGAGGCCTACATTATAATTACTGCTCAGCTTTGAAGAATATGGCCTACTATTGTTATCTATTATCAGAGATAATTCAAGTGGTGGGAATCAAAGCTTTTGCATTGAATGCATGAGATTCAGCACAGGATGATGTGCTGAGATGTGAAATATTGTCCACAGCATTACAGAAGAATGAGGTTTCTGTCTAGCTTCATAACAGTAAGAGCTTTTTAGGCAATTCTTACAGTTTTAGGTGGCCTTCATCCTGTGTTACTTCCACAATTTCAATCTAAAAGAAAAAAAAAAATGAGGGTAATGATTAAATACATAGCAAGAAAACGTAAACAGATGTGAATGAATGTTAATTGGGGAAATGTTATAAAACTTGAAAGAAGGGGAAGGGAAGGGAAGGGAAGGGAAGGGAAGGGAAGGGAAGGGAAGGGAAGGGAAGGGAAGGGAAGGGAAGGGAAGGGAAGGGAAGGGAAGGGAAGGGAAGGGAAGGGAAGGTAAGGGAAGGGAAGGGAAGGGAAGGGAAGGGAAGGGAAGGGAAGGGAAGGGAAGGGAAGGGAAGGGAAGGGAAGGGAAGGGAAGGGAAGGGAAGGGAAGGGAAGGGAAGGGAAGGGAAGGGAAGGGAAGGGAGCTGGGACACTAACTATAGGATGTACAAGATTTTGACCTATATATTTGTACATGTGCCATATGAGAGTATAGCTTTTTTTGTTGTTGTTGTTGTTGTTTTTACTTTTTTTTTTCTTTTTGGACACTTTGTTTCATATCTAAATCATTTGTTGTGAAATACAACAATGCTTTTTTTTTTCCTTTTTATTTTATTTATTTATATCTTTTATCTTTCTTTCGATTCCTCTCCCCAACCGTGTACTTACCCATTTTGCTTCATGCCTCATTAGGGCGCCGAGTCTAAACAGCCAGCTGGATGTGCCTGGCCTCTGTATGAGCATCCCTGCACCATTGTTCTGATCACTAACGCTGCTCCCACTCTCCCCTTTGAAGCTGCTCCAAAGGAACTTTATCCCTCAGTTCCAGCTGCCATTTCATTAAGCCCTTACTTCACAGGATTTTCCACAACTATTGACACATCAGAGCAAGGACGTAGCCATTACAATAATGAAGAGAGAGAGGGGAAGAAAAAAAAAATAAAAGGGGAAAAAAAGGAAAAAAAAAAAAAGAGAGAGGGGGGAACACATATAAAGTGAAAATTGAAAAGGAGTACAAGGTTATTTAGAAAAATAAAAAGCAAGGTGTAGCCCAGTCTCTTCCTTCCTTCCTTCCTTCCTTCCTTCCTTCCTTCCTTCCTTCCTTCCTTCCTTCCTTCCTTCCTTCTTTCCTTCCTTCCTTCCTTCCTTCCCCCCATCCTTCTCTCTTCCTCCCTTCCCTCATGATCCAATTCTTTTGCACATTTTTCCACTTGTAAAACTTCACACACACACCTATACACTCACCAAAACACAATCCCAATTTCCATCCAGAGAATGTCTCCACATCTCCTTCCATCCCCTTCCTGCACATTAGAACACAACACAGCAGAAATGTTTTGGGTCTAGTAGGCTCAGTCTTCCTGAGCTGTGGGCTGAACTATAGGGAAGTTTTTTTATCAGAACTTGAAACTCTTCACGAATGGTAAAATCAAAACCATTTAATTCTGAGCTTCTCTCTATTTCCTTTATGTGCTCAGGGGGTGAAAACATCTCTCACAACCTTTTTGGAAAGAATGACATATGGGATTTGGTAGAATACAGTTTTAGAAGATGTCCTACGACAACCAGCATTTGCAAAACTTTGTACTGGATATTCAGAAAAATAGTTGTATTAAACTTGAATTTACAGCAGTTCAATCAACTGAATTACAGCATTGGTATTCCCACATCAAATGAATAAATAAATAAATAAATAAATAAAATATAATAATAATAATAATAATAATAATAATAATAATAATAATAATAATAATAATTTAGGTAAGAGGGAACTTGTTTATTCTTTTTTTATTTCTTTAAGATATTCTCCTGGACAAAGTTCTGTTCACCCTGAATAATTGAGTCAGGATTGTAACCAATGATTAGAATTAATTCTTTCCAACTTCAACATTTGTTAGTTCTAGAATTCCTTACTAGTCGTTAGAAAATATAGGTACCTCTAAAGTGCCACCTAGTCCATATATAGTCTAAATCAATTACTGAAGGTGCCTCATTCTATCTATTGACTACAAGGGGAGCTAACCCTGTCTAGCTCCCAATTTAGGCACCTCAATTAATTGCCTAAAGTAAGCTCAGATAAATCTAGGCCAAAGCAGATCCTGCAAGGTCACTCAGCACGTTTGTGACAGAGCTGGGATTTAGCTCACATGGGTCCTAGTCCGAGGCAAATGCTATTACAAGACAGTCCTTCCTCCAAGTAATTAATTCTCATTTTGAAGGCTTCAGCTGAGGTAGTGGGACATAGACACTATTTGTCCAGTGTAATTATTCATATAACTGTCCATACATATACTAGAAATAAGCAATGCCTATTTTTTTATTATTATTATTCCTCCATATGTGTGTGTGAGTGTATAATGATCTGAGAACGTAAAAATGTGTATTTTTTTTCACATGGGTGTGTCTGAACAGCTTCTGATCAACATGCAATATTGCTTTTATAGTTTGTTTTGATTTTATAAGACTTATTTTTATAAGACTTATTTTGTTGATGTAATGGTGAAAACTTTTTTTTCTTTCTCTTTTTGTCTTTTTTTTTCTACCACTGTCAGCCTTTTTTTTTTTTTTTTTTTTTTTTACAGCAGGCGCATCTGCCCTATGGATGAATTTATTTCCTCAATCTCATGGTGCAATATTGCATTTCAGTTGTCACTTTTGATTTATTGTTACTTTAAACATTAAATCTTCCTTTGCATTTTTATTGGTTTCATTAAAAACATTCTGCTCATCTTTTCATTTATAACCTATATCAAGGGAAAAAAAAAAAAAAAAAAAAAAAAGAAGAAGAACAAAAAACATCCCAGCTTCTGCCTCTCTGCTTTCCCCTCCTCTGACATATTCAGGATGTTCTCTTCCAATTTCACAATTTTTTCCAGGTGATAGAATCAAAGTAACCCACTAGCCACATGTGAATAAAATAAAATAAATAAATTTGAATCTCAGATCTTTTGTTACAAACAGAGTTTGTAAAAACATTTATTAAATCTAATAACTTTTGTGTTTAATGAGGCACAGAGCATATGTCAGAAGTATGGTGTCCAAAAGGCAGAAACATTGAATAGTTTATCTGGCAAATGTGTTACACAAGGTTTGACCCTTAAATTGAGCACTGAGAGAGATAAATAGGGTAATCAAAAGCACTCCCTTACAGTCACATGAACTTGGAGCCATCTGGTCAAGGCAAAAATAAATCAGTAATGCAACTGGAAATTATTTGTAAAGACCTTTGGGGATTGGTTGAAGTACTACTACACTCTCATATCAGAGAATAAGAGGGGGGGAGGGGGGGATGGAAAAAAAAAAAAAAAAAAAGAAAAGAGAAGTAAAAACCCCAAACTGGAAAACCGTGCTTGTAATGATGAAAGTGACCCTAATTAACACAAAAAGCAAGAAATGAAGAAGGTTTTCTCTCTCTTTTTTATTTTTATTTTTTATTTTTTATTTTTTATTTTTTATTTTTATTTGTTTATTTAAGCTGGAAGGAAAGGTTTTGATCCCACAACATGGCCTACAATTCCAGCAAAATTTTTATTCTTATTTTTTGTTTTTAATTTTTGGTCATCAGTTTGGAGGGATAAATGCATAAGAAATTGTTCTGTTTTGCTTTGTTTTAGAATTATTTTTTTCACTAAAAATGCTGAGTTTGTGAAAAGAAAATAGTTCTTGGGATCTTCCTGAATTTGATTAGATCAATAAATCAATAAATAAATAACATGAAAAACTGAAGGAAAGGCAACAGAAATCTCTAGTGAATGTGAATGCTTACTGAAATGAGTGAAAGGTTTTGTGATTATCCCCTTGAAAGCATACCTTCACTAGCATATAAAAAGTAGTATTTTAATTCCTGTTACACAGTCAGGTGACTGAATTTTTGTTACCATCACCACAAATGCTTGGAGATATCAGTAGTTATCAAAACTTGACATCAGGTCCTAGACTTTCAGGGTTTTTCATAGTTTAATATTTCAGCAAGATTGTACTGCTGGAGAAAAATGTCCTCTAGGACTGAAAGACAACCCTTTGAATCAGAAAGCAAATTGTTTCTTAAAAGGTGTAACTGGGTTATCCTCAGTCCCATTAGGTCAGGTGTTGATAACAGTATGGACACACCAGCCTGGAGCTCACATCAGTCTTCCATCCTGTACAGGTTTTGTGAGTCTCACTGAACTCCTCACTGCCTCACTGCATCACTTCAGCAGATATGTTTAAAGCTGTTGTGGCTACACTGGCTATGGTCTCTAAGGTGCAGATATCTTCTGAAAAATGGCTTATGTCTTGGTTTCCATTTCTTTTCCATGGTGGCCTAGTGTTAGTAGCTCAACTACTTCTGTTCTTGTGGCATTTTGCTATTTATACTGCAGTTTCTTTGGATGGGGGGTGTCTCAGACTTCTCAAACATTTTTCTGCATGGCCCCTAGGAAGATGAGGCCTTTGTCTCCTGTGGATCTTAAATATTACAACTGTTGAAAGAAAACTGAAAAAGAAAGTAAAGCCTATGACCATAAAATGAATCATATATCCTTCCTTCACATTTAATGAACACCAGCTTCTGCTGGGGATATTCTTTCCATTACTTTGCAATACTTTATTCTTCTGAATAAGCGTATTATATGAAGATTGAAACATTAGGATTAATTACACCAAATGCTAGTGTAAATCCTAATGAAAAACATACATTTCTCACACAGCCTGTATTCCCTGAAGAAATCTTGAAAATACCGACTTCGCAGTGTTTGTTGTGTGACTAATTGCATCACTAGAATAAAATATTTTAATAAGTATCATTTTATATACTTATAAGTGTGCACATGTGTGTATTCATGTATATATGCATTTTCAGATAAAACAAAAGGATTTGCTGAGGCTAAATTAGAGCTCATGTTTCCAAAGAGCTTGCCTCTTTCACCCTGATGCTTTTGTCTTGATTATCTCTGGATTTTCTCCCTACCTCCTCCCATCCCCTTTCTCTTTTTGCGATAAAGCATGTGTTTGATCTCTGTGTGAATAAACCAAGCATCAGGAAATAACTAATGGATCTATCATGGGACCTTGAAAATAAAGTTGAAAAAATTGCTTACATTCACCCAGAGGGTCTGTGCATTTTGCTGCTGAAGGTTATGGAAAGTTAGCTGGTGATACACAAAACTTCATAGGTTACAGCTGGAGATTTTCAGAAGCACAATGGGGAGAGAGGTACCCTGTTCTACTTGGCAGTCAACAGGGGTTGAGTGCCTAATTTCCATTTGTGACTTTGAAATTCACTTCATAGATTTAAGGCCTGAAGGAACCATAACATTCAGTTTGCCCTGATCTGCTGCACAAAACAGGCCAGAGGCTTTCACCTAATAATACCCATGTAGAGGACAAATACTGTGGTGGAGCAAGAGAACCTAGAGTGCTGCTTCATGCACAGTCTTTTTAATTAGAAAACAAGCATGGTAAATATATCTTCCTTCTTCACCCCACCCCTGCACCACCTCATTTTGAATCACGTATGTAGAGGTAAAAAGATCCATGTAGTCCTATGTGTTGGTTGAATCATTTAGACTTTTTTTTTTTTTTTTTTAATTCTTTCCACCTGAACGGATGAAATGCCAAGAGTCACCAAGAAACATAATTCTGAATGTGTACAACAAAGAATTATAAAATAATATATTCTGGTTTGGTAGTCAGAGTTCCAGAGAACAATGAAAAGGACAAAAAAGTGCTTTAAAAAGTTGAGTTCATTTTGGATGAGTAGTGTATGCAAAGCAAAACAGCAGTCTGGCTACAATTTCATATCTCTGTTATCATCATCGTACAGAATTACCCACATACTTAGAAAAATTTCATTTCTGACAGGTCAGCTGATTTATGTATCCATCTATCTGTTTATCTACTATGACACTGATAGGTTTCATTATGTATACACGCTATTGTTTGATTCTGATTTTAAAATATATTTCTGTGTTCCACAATTTCCCTGTTTTATTTGGTGTACTAAAAGATATCTTTCTTTTGCTTCATTAGAGAATAATTTCTGGAAAGGCACCAGTGCTTAAGACAAAGAGTAATACTCTTCAGCCTGAAAATGAGGAAGAGCAAAACAATTTGAAATGTGTTAAGGGATACAGGACTTGAAAATATACCTCAGGGTGAAATAAATATTACAATACACACTAATATCCTTGCTTTGCCTTGATGTGCATTACAGTAATAATATGAATCCCTCTGTATAGTTCTGTAGTCCTTGGAGAATCCCGCCATGGACAGGTTCCCATAGGTCTTGACACGCTCGGAACAGACAATTTCTGCCTTGGGGATGGGTGGGAAAGAAAACAGAGTATCATGAACATCTTTCAGTAACTCTGCCAAAAAAAAATGTACACCTAGGAGGACAATGAAGATCTTTTAAACTCCATCATATTGATTAGATTACTTATGATATTTTACCCATGAGGCTGTTCTTCAGACCATCAAGCATGTGCAAAAGATGCATGAAAGAAGTTTTCAAAGACAGAAGTATGGCCAAACATCAGACTAGCTGTTGATACAGTTGTCTTGTCTAATGATAGCTAATGAATTCTGCAAGTGAATGCAGGGGGCTGGGGGATGGTAAAGGGAAGGGAAGAGAGGAAGCTGTTGTAAGAAGGACGGACTTTCATGGGAGCAATATGTCTTACAATCTAATTGCTCTGTGTTTTATAGAACTTGATCATTAGGGTGTCCTGCTTATGGTACTGCAAAGATGTAATGGTGAAATAAAGCAAGAGGCTATTAAACAGAAAGTTTAAATATAGCTACAGGGACAGATACTTCATGACAACTTGACAGATGTCTTGGAGTGATCACTGGTTCCTTCATCACTAATTACAAAATCATTTGTCTTAAGGAAAGGACAAAAGAGAAGTAATTACGAAAAACATGATTCTTAGGGGATAAAAAAGATAACATCAGTTTAAAACATTGAAGTGATCATAACCATTTAGAATCATTATTATTTTGCTTGAGCCAATGACAGCTTGGTTTTTGAAGCCAGTGGGAACAGAGCTTCCTATGCTGAAGAGAAGAAAACATTCAATTTCTTGTTATGCTAAACTTATCCTCAGACTCCAGAGATTTCTTTGATGAACAGTTCATTAAAATTTCCGACCGCAGATGAATTTGAGCTAAAATACACAAATGTTTTAATTATACATTCCTTTTTAATTACACTAATGACTTGTAATGTGTTTATGTTGGTTTAGAGTTTAATTTCTTCTCTTAGACTAGGTGGTTGACTTAAGGATTGTGCTTTTCAGTAAAATACCATGATTCATCAATGTTTGATCATGAGTTAATCCAAAAATATTAAACCATTGCAATCCTTGGAGGAATAGGAATGCACACACATATAAAAGAACAACTGCATTTTCCATTCCTGTGCTTAGGGGCAGTTAAACCTTCGCAATATTGCATAGGAAAACATGAATGTCAGCAGAATCAACTTGTAGCAGTGCTCAGAAATCTGCTGCTGTTAAGATTGCGGTTGGGAGAGGCACAGGGTTGCAAAAAAAAGCAGTACCTGGGTGCGACATGTTTTACTGGATAATCAGTGCTCGAAGGGGAAATCATCAGAGTGAGGAAAGTTTCCCCTTTTACTTTGTTCCAGGGAACTTAATCACAGTTTTTTAACCACAGTTGGTCCCCACATTATTTTCATAGTACAAGAATTACCTATAGCTGTGAATCCAGGTGCTTTTTTTTTTTTGGAAAAGCAGCATAGCTACACGTTACGCTAAGAGATGTAATTTAAAGTTAGGAGTCTAATCTAAACTCATTATGTGGGCTTCATCTACTCATTGGAAATGCATGGCACATCCAGAGAATGATTCCCATCTATTTTAGATCTCTGTATAAGACCTGATTAATTTGTCGTGGACATGCATTTTATCTCTCATGACTATAGAAGGTGACTAAGTGACTAGTTTAGACAGTGCATTGCCCACATGTGGATCACTAAATGTAGGTTAAAAAAAAAAAAAAAAAAAAAAGATAAAAAAACGTAATTTCATCTGTTCTTGATGACATGAAATGCCTACCATGAAACGGGCTAAAACTGAACTTTATTTTTAGGCACCAGGGACAAAAAATATATCAGAAATATATAACTTGAGTTACACCTTTAGTACAGAATATATACATAGTCCAAGTGGAAAATGGCATGACTGGATCCTTACAGGTCCAGGTTCACTGTCTGTGGTACTGGAGCGTAGTGTTCTGCACTTTTAAAGACCATCACCCCTTCATACCTTACTTCTCATTTTACTTATTTCTCATTCCTCACTTGTCCATTACTTTTCCATTACACAATTCTGCCATGTCCTATCTACTGCTAGTCCTTGCATGTCTGTGGCTTAACTCTTTATGAAACTTCATGAGGTAGGGATATTCAAGGAAATCCATCATAAGGCTTGGAAAGGATATGAAAACAAACAAACAAACAAATGAACAAATAAACAAACAGTTTCCAGAAAAAGAAGATCAGGAAAGGTACAGAAAGTGCTGACTGCAATTCTGCAATTATGGTCAAGTGTTTGAACTTCATCAGTAGGATACTGTGTGAGGATGTGGAGAAAACATGGACCATGAACAATCCCACTTAGAAAATATGGCTTGAGAAATGGAAAATACTTATATCTCTACAATTGTCTCTGGCTAGTCATAGAATCATAGAGGTTGCAAATGACTTCCAAGATAAGTCCAGCCATTAACCTAGCAGTGCCATGTCAAGGTTTATGGGAAACCCAGACCATGTTTAACTTCACTGATATTTTATTAAAATTCACTGAGTTTTTAAAATTCACTCATAATTTATATCACCTTGCCAATACTTTTCAACCTCTCCTGAAATCTCAGTGAAGGACTATGGCCAGAGGTCTCTTTGTTCTGTAACACTGGTACTGGATAGTTACCCATACCAAACCCAAATCCCCAGAGTTAGGTATTAGTTGGGTGCACAGGCTCAGAAACCTTTGCCATCTCAGATATCAAAACATCCTCATATAAAGCATTGACAAGAGGCATTTACTGCTGTTAAGAACTTCTTTTAAACAGCTCTGCTTCATGATCGTCTTTCAAATCCTCCATTATTCTTCATCCTTGGCTTCAAGGCCAATAAATAAATAAGCATGACACACAATAAATAGTCACACTGCTCAAGAGCTGCAACAGTATTGTCCATTGTGGAAAGTGTTATTCTCCCATTATTCCCTTATACTTGCTTGCCTGTTTGCTGTCTTACAATGTCTTTGAGAAAGCGGAACATCTTCTTTTTTTGTGGACATACAGTCCTCAGGGTGATGGAAATCTTGCCCATGGCTATTGATCATAACTGCTTCATTTGGATAATAAAGGCATAGTCAAATGCAGGATGGGAACATTTCTAACCCCCTGTGATGATGATCTTTAAAAATCAAGCAGTGGTTCCGAGCAGCAGGGAAAGCTGCTATCACCTCTTTTTCCTAACTGTCACGTTTTGTAGACAGTAGAAGGGAATAAAAAAGTGATATAGAAGACACCAAAAAGGAAAGAAGGAAGAAAGGAAGGAGGGAAGAAGGAAGGAGGGATGTAAGAAGGGAGGGAGGGAGGGAGGGAGGGAGGGAGGGAAGGAAGGAGGGAAGGAAGGAAGGAAGGAAGGAAGGAAGGAAGGAAGGAAGGAAGGAAGGAAGGAAGGAAGGAAGGAAGGAAGGAAGGAAATTCAAGCAGAAACTGGCTTCAGAGAGGAGGAATTTGTCAGTTTCCTGGCTTATAAGACGTCTATCATCCTTCCTGTAACTGCACTGGAAGGGTTTCTCTTCTGTCCAGAGAACCTGTCCGAGTTGCTAGCCCTGAAGAAAGGAGTTGATGTTCTTCTGTGCTTGCATGAGACCTGCCATGCACTTGGAGGTATATCAGTACAAATCCCTCTTTCAGCAAGATAGAATGAAGGTCTGTTAACTAGAGAAAAATCTTGCAGCTAGATTAGTAACGTGATCAGATGCTCACACTGAGACAGCATGTAGCTGAGGAAGACAAAATTGGCAACCTGCCCTGCTTCAGTGCATGGGATTCAGCTGACTAAATGTCGACATTGTAAAAGTTCCTGCTTAAACTCCATCTGCACTGATTGTCAGTAAAAGA
This sequence comes from Cygnus olor, assembly GCF_009769625.2. Classification (NCBI taxonomy): domain Eukaryota; kingdom Metazoa; phylum Chordata; class Aves; order Anseriformes; family Anatidae; genus Cygnus; species Cygnus olor. The sequence continues at coordinate 6,327,790 of NC_049198.1, read as the reverse complement.
ATTAGTCAGTGGTAGGGTGCAATCCATTTGTCTCAGAATAGATCTCTAAAATGGGTCAAATAAATCATTATCCCCCAAAATCTTTTATATCTGGAATCAACCTGGTCCAAACTGACAACAGCTGAAGTTAAATGAGATGAAAGCCACCCAAAATGTTGTACTGTTGTTCCATAAAACCAAAAGGTATCTGTCTCCAGACTTGTTATAATCTGCATTTGTATTGACAATTAAGATGATTTCAGAGAATTCACTCAGGGTAGGATACTGTCGTAGTGAACGGTTTAAAAACAGAAAGGGAAGATGATACAGGAGTCAGTGCATTAGATGAGGCTTCAGACTTCACAAGTATACACACAAACAGACTCAATTTGCTCTGTTGACTCTTCAGGTTGACCAGACTTCATCTCAGAGGCATGCCATGATGACAATTTGCATTTTGTAATTCAAGGACAACACTGAGCTAACATAACTAAGGTATATTAAAAGATTTACACCTTCAAAAAAGGATGGATTAAAAACTTGCATCTTTTAAAAATTACTGCAAGTCTTCCTCTGTCCTGCCCTATAGAAAAAGTTTCTATTTCTTCCCGTTCTTTGGATTTCCTATGGGATTCTTGCAAACCACATCATATCTGCATGTGCTACTGGTTCCACCTGTAAATAGGACTGTCACTGCTTCATCACAGCAATATTGCAGAGAGAAATATATTAAATACAGTGAGTTTTCTGCAAGCAACAGAAATGAAGTTTGTATGGACTAGAAACATAAACAAGGTGACAGGTTCAGTTGAACGCACACTTAACAGTTCAGCGTTAGCTGTTTTACACTGTTCTACATGATTTACTTATTTTTTACACTCACCTTTTCCTCCCTCTTAGCCCCTGTTTCAGGTGGGTTATTGGGTTGCTTTGTGTGAGGGAAGGTAGAAGTGTGCTCCAGCATGTATATGAAACATAGCTTTCTAATCCCCACCGTCACCTTTCCACGAAGCTACAGTAAGATAAATAGAGCAATATCCATATTTTACAGTCTATAAAATCTAGATCCTCTTTAAAAAATACCTTATGTGTAATGCATACGCTTGCTAGCTTATTTATCAACATACACTTATGCAAAATGTGTATAGATAGGACATTTTGTTTTAGGGCTAAACCAATATTTACTTGTGGAAAGCACTCAAGTGTATGTCTGCAGAATGGAGTAAAGCCTGAAAAAAATCAGTCATTTTAGGAAACAGCAACAGAAACATAAGCTATCAAGCTCGTAATTATCCCCACACCTCACTGAAAAGAAAAAGGGTTTGCCTGTGGTTAGAAATGCCCAATTGAAGGAGGGTATTTGTGTAAAGTCAGACCACTACCACCACCAACAACAAAAACCAACCAAACAAAAAGAAAGTTGACTGCTAATGAAGGATATTTCGCAGTAGTCTTTACTTTCTTTTGTTGTGAAGTCTTGTGAGAGCTAATGCATTTTGGGGCTATAATTGAACAAACAAAACCAATAGAATCCCATATCTTCATTCAGATTGGGTACTAAGATTGTATAAGTAGTATGTTTTGTTTGTTTGTTTGTTTTAGAAAATATTTTAAATATATGAGGGTTCCTTAGAGACTGCTGGCCCATTCAACTCTGCTAAAGAGCCAAAGGACTCAACCTACTCACACACTAAAATTCAAAAACAAAGATTCCAGCTGTTTTGCTCTCTTTGCCCCTAGTTCCAGGCAATGTAGATTTTCCAGATATTATGGGAACTGAAAAATGGGAGCTAGTAATGAAAGGCTTAAGATAAAGCCTGGAACTATATATACATATCTATGGGTCATTGGGCATGGCTTCAAAGTTTGTTTTATGAGTCGGTTTTTAACCAGAATTTTTGGAAAAAGAACTCCAAAAAGGAAATTTGAATTTGATAGATAAAGAAAAAAAAAATCCAAGCACACAAACACACACACACAAAATAAAAATAAGAAAATGACATTTATATATATATATATATATATATATATATATATATATACACATATATTTCATTATTCTTTCTTGATGTTTTCTGTCTGGTATCCATTGCACAAAATATAGAAGTTGTGATTACAGAAAATAAAAATTTACATGACCAGGATCAAGTGTGCTCTTACAATTTTTGAGATGATATACTGAGTATAACTTTTGTATTGCTAAGTTAACTTTGTGTGACTCATCTCTACTGGTTCAATGAAAGCTGTGGAGAAGAGGTTTAGAATTCTTGGAAGAGCTCAAAATTGCCATTGCTTCTGCTGAATTTTTGGGTGAGTTTCACAGCTGCACCATGCAAAGGATTTCCAAAAATTCTCAAGACTTTTGAGATGTCATGGGAACTTGGAGATTTATTTTTGTGGATATTTATTAATATTATCACCCTATTCACCTCTGGGAATTGCACCATTCAGTTCAAGGGTCCTGGCAGACAGAATAAAAGTGGAAAAAAAAAATCTGCTTGTATAGCTCCTCTAACAGTAGTGAAATGATTTTGTCTGGGAGAAAATTCCATGCTTCCCTTACTTTCTTCATATTTTCCTCTCATCGTCATCTCTGCTTCTACTGTTTCTTTATACTGTCTCAAGTGTCTGGATAAACAGACAAACTGAGCTGAATGTTTCCCATACTACAGGAAGATTTTGAGACCCATGGATTTAAAGACCACCTTTGTGAACTGGCAACAGCATGCATGTAATTTTCAAAGATTTTGGAAGCAGGTAGTATATGCAAGTGATTTATAAACTGGACGTTAAATCTCTAGGTTGATTGTACTAAACACCAGATTAGGTTGATTGTTATTTTAAACTTGTTATGTGATTATAGGATTAAGGCTATAGGCTTAAGGATTCATATTAAAATAGTTTCAGCTTAGAAAGGATTCTGTATCACACCAGGAACAATAGAACCTATCAACTAGTTCAAATTTGGGTTTATACTGTAACCCTGTATTCTCATCATCGGTGCTATAAATTCTTGTTTGAGACTACATATGCTGTTTAGCCACAGATGTTTGGACTTTAAGCTGCACTGAACACTACTGCAATTCATATCCCACTACACCATGCAAATTGCTTGGCTCCCAGGATGTTCTGCATTTGTCACCATGACATACGAGACAGACAGACAATTAAATGATGAAAAACTTTAATTCAGCTTCCCAAACTGTACTTTGGAATAAAAGGGTAAAAGTGGAGAAGCAGTCTACAGATTCCAGGGGGTTATATAATTTCACGATATTCCCTCATAATTTCTTAATGCAAAGTTGTCTGTAATCACAGGCAAAAAGAAAATCACAGCAAAAAAACTGTCTTGCTAATTAAAACACTCTTGGAGCATAGCCATAGGTAAGATATTTAACAAACATTAAAGAAATAGTAAAAGATGTATTTCTCGGATAAACTCCACCAAGGAACTCAGGGGTTTCAAAGTTGCTTTCTGGAAACCAGGTAACAGACACAGACCTGAGAGTTACAAGTTGATGTCTGGGCAATTGTTTGCACTTCCACCAAATAAGCTGCCTCATAGATCATTATGTTCTCTAGTGTCAGTGCTCAGAGTGTGCTTCCCTCTCCTGATTTGGCTGCCCACACTCAAGGCTCTCTCTGATGTGGCTCAGGTGCCTCCTTTTTGTTCAGAGTGTTGAGGTGGTGTGAAGCCTCAGTAGGAGCTCAGAGAGCCCTGAAACAGAGCTCTTGACATTGCTCTGAGGTGTCTGAGCAGTGCTGCAGCCATAACCATGGCTGGTTGTGTACCCATTAATACAGCCCCTTGTCCAGACGCCAACCCCCAAATCAGTTTGATGTCAAACATGTCTCATCATGCTGGACTTCTCTGGCAATCATGGGACACCCTTTTGACCCTGATTACTGTCTCTGGATCTGATTGTGGCCCTGGATTGTTGACTTATTTCCCTTGGATCTGTGTCACCACCAGGGATCTGTATGGTAATAAGTGGATGGTCATTTTGGTCTGATTAACATTCCCAGACCAGCTCTGCCCTCCTAGGTTGCATACTGTGGGACTGAGCACTTTGATACTGAGGTCACTGCCCTGCCGGCCTTGCGATCCCACTCAGCAGCCCTTGCTGCTTCCTGACAGCTACTAGGACAGCAAAAAGGAGCTAAGAACAGAAACAGAGGTTTCTCCAAAATTTTGTTTCCTTTTTACTAATATTAGGTGTGGATTCAGAAACAGAATGACCACTAGTCAAATATTGTGGAACAAGATTGTGGAGAAAATCCCCATAGTTATTTGCATGAACAGGAAGGACAAAGTGTTTGGAATCAGGCTGCACGGATTTGGAGCAGACAAACTATACCTGATCAAACTCATTGCCTTCTTGGACAGGATGATTCTCTCTGTGGGTGAACAGAGAGAAGTGGACATTGCTTAGCCTGATATTAACAAAAACTGACACAGTCTTTCATTGTATTTTTATAACATGTTAGTGATTTATGGACTTGATAACTGGGGCATAACTTGGATGGAAAATTGGCTGGACCACTAGGCTCAAGGGGTTCTGATTAGCCACACAACTTACAGATGGCAGCTGGATATTACTGATATGCCTCAGGGATCAAAACCTGAGACTAATACCACTAGTACTGCGACCCCAAATAAGAAAGATACTGACAAGATGGAGTCCAGAAAAGCAGCTCCAGTATGGTCAGGAGGCTGCAGCATACAGTATGTGAGACATCTCTGTTCAAGCTGGAGAAGAGAAAGCTGAGAGGGGATCTTATGGTTGTCCATTGAGGTACACGAAATGTTTCAAAACAAATTCTCAGACAAGGTAACTTCATGGCCAGCTGAGATTACATACTTATCAAGTTCCCTTGTTCAGAATTATATGATGACTATTGAAATCTCAGTTACGTTTGTCTTGAGGAGGACATGGATGAATCCCATGAACTGCTGCCTGGGTGAAAATTCCTCTAAGTGGCCTCAAGTGAATTAACGTGGTTTCTTTTGCAAGCACAGCTGATTGAAGACCACCTAATTTATAAGCTAGTACTTTCACAAAGGTCTTTAAACCATTCCCATCAAGTCCACATTGAGGTTAATTCTGATTATCACTCTCAAACATTCCCTGATGAACTAAAGACCTCTCATGGGACAAGAAAGATGCACACTTGAACCCTGTACTTCTGCTTCTTCAGAGAGTGCTATAATTATTGTACTTTGCTACTCGACCCCCAGAATGTGAATGATTTTGTCTGTTATGCTCAAGGTTAAAATCACACAGGCTTAGTACATGCAAACGGGGCTTGTCTGTGATTTAGAAACTACATCCCTTCCCCTTTTGTAGGATTGAGTTCTTCCCGAAGAGTTTGCACATCTGCAAGTTACAAATGTAACTTCGTGTTTCAGAATTCAGGTGGATTGAATTTGGGTGTCTGCTCAACTTGGTGACTAGAAGTTAAGTATTTAGTACTGCTTTCTTGATTTCAGCAGCTAAACCGACTTTAGGAGTATATGTAATATATAGATATAAAAATATGGGGAGGATTAAAAGTTTACAATGAAAGATGAGAGGTACAACTATATATTTTGACACAAACATTAAGTTGTGAAACATAACATGTTATTTCTCCTTAAAGGAAGGAATGAAACCCAAATATTTATTTAAAAATGAAGGAGTTTGAGTTTTAATTTTTCAAATAAAAGCTTAGAAAATCCAAGACTGCCAGTAGTAAGAGACTATTTCTGCCATTCCTTCTAGACTTTAAGAATCATGGACTTCAGCTCTTTGTGTTTTGGGTGTAAATTAACTGCCAGCTGGATTCGGGGAGAGCATCTTCCTTACTGCAATATTGCCCAATTAGATCACATGCTGCAACTGCAATTAAAAAGTCAACACTTGCCACAGCACAATACGAAAGATATGGCATAAAAAAATAAAACAGTACATCAGATACTATGGTTTAGTGACTGTAACTGATGGCATTTTAATGACTCTTATATTGTGGTTTTAAACCTTCACTGGAAATATCTAGTTGAGCTACCTGAAATTAGCAGTCACTGTTCTACAGATATTATGTTACTTTGACTTATTCATTTAGCTGTATAATTGTTGTTCAGTGTTTGATCTGAAGTCAACACATAAGAATGCAAAATGTCCTGTAGGACAACAATTTTAGGGTCAAAAATAGTAAATAATAATAATAATAATAATAACAACTCTTTTTTTTTTTAACATTGAAATAAACTGAACTATCTACATTCAGATATTGAGATATTCTATTTCTCTTGTGATACTAACAATGTATTGTTAAGATTTTCTTTAAACGTTATAAAATGTGAAAAACAAACAAACAAAAACATTCCAATTCCGTGTTTGACACTGTTTTGTATGGAGGTAAAAATATTTCCCCTTCAAAGGCAAAATTTCATCAGGCCTGACATTGTTGTGTGGGGAATTTTTAGTCCTGAAAAAAGAAAAAAAAAAAAAATTAATCAATTCTGTAAGCTTTAATTTGATTATATTCTTTGCAAAAGACACAGAGCTGTACCAACTTGGCATGTATTATTATTATTACAATTTTAATGGTAGTTTCTATGTTTATTTTTAAGTCATTACATGACAAGTAAAATTCTGCAAAGACTATTTCATTCCACCATAAAATAAGCCCTTCTGAAAATAGGTCTATCTAATCTTGCAAGTTTCAGGATAGTTCCTATTGTCTTCTTTTCCCAGCTACAATTCATTACAAAATATGGCAACTACCAAGCCTCATTTTTCATTATTTATTATGTCAAAACCCAGTGGTGGATTCTACATGCATTTTCAGGCATCCAGCCACAGAGATTTATGAGTCAGTGCAGCCCTATTTATGGGTGGAGTTTTGCTCAGAAGATATTCAGGATAATAAATGGGTTGCTATGTTTGGTATCAACCAGATATTGGCACAATGCTGCAGAAAAAGAATAAGAAAAATAAAAACAAATTAAAAAAAAAAAAAAAAGCAGCTGCTCAGTGATATAGGACCAAGTACTGAAGCTGTGTTTTTTCTTTTTCTTTTTCTTTTTTCTTTTTTTTCCCTTTCCCTTTTCCCTCCCCTCCCCTCCCCTCCCCTCCCCTCCCTTCCCTTCCCTGTTTTTACTTCACACATAAGCTTCTAGGAACAATGCTTGTTTTCTGCTTTTTTTTTTTTTTAATTATTTTTTAGGATGAGTGAAAAGTGAGTCAGAACTCAGATTTATCTTATTATGATTTAGATTTCTGACCAAAAGATGCTGTCTAGTACCATGCTTCATGAAAAGGACTAGGAGTTAAGCCTCTTCCATTTCTCCACTAGTGACTAATACACGTTTCAGTGCCTCCATTTTCCTTGAATGAAGCAGATGTTTACTGTATGTGTAACATAATACTATTTGTTGTGTTTGATTAGGTGCAATTTCAAAATAGCAGTAAAAAACATAGATTAAAGTACTATTATTAACTGCTAGGTAGCTTAAAACTGTGAAACAGTTGATTAGCATTATCCCAAAAGAGGCTGCATTTGAAAACAACTTCTTCAGGTCCTCCTATTCCCTGTTTTTCTGTTATCTATTCCACATCTTGGATGCTTCATAAGTGTATCACACACTAGGGTAGCTTGGATTTCCACCTGCTGCAAATGTGTGGTATGGAATGATTGCGCATAGCTAAAATCTAATTCCCTGGGGCCCAAAACAATATCTAATGTGTGTGTGTATTAAAATCTTAGGCTCCCATATTAAATGTAGGAGAATCATTCTATCAAATCCCCATCCCAGAAATGCTTCCAGTGAGAAGTGAAGTAGGAATTAGATTTGTGATTGGAATGGTAAAATACTATAAACTACTTCTTGTTTTCTATCAGGAACAGTGATGGTTATTTTATAGTACAGGGCTCAGGACTGATGATTTTGGTGTTCTGTTCAAGGAGCTTGGGTAGTTCTAGACCACTCTCTAAACATCCATGGTCATTTCCTTTGATCCTTTCAGGAGTAATTTTTAAAGGGTGCTGGTAAAAGAATCCCTCACAGCTTTAAAACAGCTTAACTGTTCTTGAGTCAGCTCTCCATTGCTTCACCAGTTTGGAAAGCTTAATTCTAGACGTGCAGTTCCTACCCAGGGGTAACTTTCCACTACAAAGCTTGTCTGTGTTTGGACAGGATATGAGTCAACCATGACATACAAGAGCTTTGTTTGAATTTAACACAGGAATTAGTAAGCAGGTATAGCAAATAGGAAAAACAAATAAATAAATATTAGAACTATTGCTAGACAAAAGGAAGAAAAAGACAACAAGGACAAGACTCATCAGGATGATTTATGAATCTCATCATTTTCCCTCTGTCTCCATCAACCCTACTCTTCTGTGACAGTAGTGGAGTGGAGAAAAGGGAGAATGAGCCTACTGCTCTGCCCATTCTTGGCTTAAAGAAACACTACGGGCATGTGGTAGCTCCTGTGAAACACAGTGACTCTTGCTGTGACCAAGAATTGACTACACTGTCCCTTCAGCTGACTTCACTCCAGGAGGGACAGTCATTTGTGGAAAAGGAAGTGAAGAGTTGGAGGGCGGTAATACTTTAATCCGTTTCTGCTGTTCATTCAATGACTCTGATTTCTTTCATTTGCTTAAAAAAGATTTGACACATAACTGAAACTCTTAGTTTACCTGCCTGTAGACACAGTGTTAATATACCTCCTTTCTTCAGTTCCCTTCCCACTAGACAGGGAGACTTGCAAAAGCTGTCAAATCAATTGAGCACCAAACTGCTTTTGATTCATAAAGGAATCCCCTACACAATATGTTTTCCTTCTGGAAACTGAGCACCCCACTTCATTTTTAGAAGTCTTTACAATACCTTTAGATCAAAGTAGCTAACTAAATCAGATTTTAGGTCCACATGGAAGGCAGAGGGTTAGACAGACAGGTGGACAGTACAGCTGTATCAGTATCAATAGGAAATGGGGACTCCTAGATCCTTCCCTCCTTCCTTCCCTCAAAATTAGTGAATGCCCAGGGAGTTGGCAGGAGGAAAGAGAGAAGATAAATCACCTAGCTACATACCTTGTGAAACGCAAGTACGTTCCACACTTCTGTTTCTTAATAAAATACACACCAGTCCCCAGGAGACATTTGTAGGGAGCTGGGGAGAGAGTTATTTTTAATGGGTTCATTTCATTTATGAATGAAACACTTTCTGCTTTCTTCCCCAACCTACCTGCCCCCCCCCCCCCCCCCCCCTTTTTTTTTTTAAACGGTCTTCTTGAGATGTGAAATAGGTGAAAGAAAATACAGCTTGCGACCATTAATTATGCTTTCTTATTGAGTATATAAATTTGATGTCAAGCAGGCCAGGCTGAATGGTATATATTTATTTCAAAAATATCAAAAATATCATCTCGGTGAGGCATTGCTGTATCATCCTATTGATTTAGTTATTTTTGTTATTGTGTTTGATGCTTTTATGAAAGGCAGGCTATTAACAAACTAAATTGAAAAACTAGTGAGTCAGACTTTTTTTTTGGATGATCCTGAGCGATACCTGCATGCAGCTTTAAATTGGAAAATACTGTAAAAAGATTTACTTTTTTTTAATGGGGAAGTCTCCTCTTTGCAATGCATAAACCTTGTTTGTTGTAAAGAAGAAGAAAAAAAAAAAAAGAGAGGAAAAAAAAAATATAGAATTCTCATGCTCCAGTGCAAGTTGCCTATTTTCGTCTCCTGTCTATAAAAATGTTTATCTTTTCATTTCAAAGGGTCACTATTTTTGACCTTGTTGGATGCTTGTATTAAAATCCCATGTAAAACAAGGTCCTCTTAAAAGAGCAAAATAGAATATTTTGTGCACATGCGAACAGCAGCCAAGACGAAGTTGTTTGCTGCTTTCCTTTCAAACACAAATCTACACAGTTAAGTCTGAGTGGACTGGGGTCACGGAAACTAAAGGCATGAGACTGACTTTTTGGTACTGCCTGGGGGTCTTCCTCCCTTCTCCCTCAACCCCCTTCCTTCTCACTGCTCACAGATTTCATTCTGAGTTTCATGATCAAAGGAAGGCAAACATGTAAAAGAAGGATTAATCAAAACCCTGAAATTGAGCTTGGATTCATTGAGAACCCATAAATCACCACACAGAAGTAGGTCAGCTGAAAGGTTTGTGAACGTTAGTAAACATCAAAGGCCCTGATCTTGTTACCCTTTCTCATGTGACAAGGACAAATTGGTCAACAGTGCAGCTGTATTGACTTCATCAGCCTGTTAGCGTGAGTCATGAAAAACAAAGGGTGGTCCTTGGCTTTGGAACATGGTTTCAGCTTAGAAAAATCAAGGTTAATTTTCTAATTCAGACTTAAGGCATACTTGGAGCCCTCTCTTTCTCTATCTCTCGTATCCCATACAAGTGCAGAAGAACTGATTTACGGGGTCAAACTGAAGTTCTGTCTATGACAGAGGTCAATAAAGGATATCTAAGAAAAAGTATAACAAGTTGAGTAGTGACTGATACTTCTCCCACATAGTCTCTCAGATCCTAATAGGTCACAGCTCAGGAATTGTACCTCCACATATGTTATCACCATTTTTCATAGTCTTCAGTGGATTTTTTTTTCTAGTAATTTTCCCTGTTGCCTTTTGAAGTCATGAAAAATATCCACTATCCCCAACTTTGTATTATCAAGTTCCAACGTATGAGTCTCAACTGTGAGAGAAACTGCTCTCTGTTCTGTGTTTTGAATCCCTGTGCTTCAGCTATGATAATTGGTGTCAGCTTCAGGAAGAACCAACAAGCAAAAAATACTTTTATCCTAAATCCCAAAATGAGAAAGCTGATGAAGTTCACAGAAATGTTTTGTCACAATAGTTTGTGGATTTTGACTTCTAAATACCAGCTCGGAGCAAAACAGCACATACTGGGGAAAAATAAAATAAATAAAATAAATAAAATCCCAATATAGGGAAAGGAAATAGCAGTTATTACAAAAGTTCTGTCTTTATCAAAAATATCTAGATTATTCAGTGATCATCTCAGCAAACTTACAGGTTCTCTGACTCTGCCCAAATTAAGCATATGTTGAATCAATAGCTATTCAGGCTGTTTTTTACCTGCATTTCACAAACCTAAGCACTGAACATTGGCTAAAGACTTGTATACACCTTATGTTGCCCTCATGCACATGCTATCCTGATGAATCATTGCAGTCATTTAATTTTCTATTCCAAAGTTTTAAATGGCAGTACAACTTGAATATACCTATTCCTTTTTTTTTTTTTTTTTTTTTAGTACATGATAATGAGGTTTGAATTTTCCTGTTTTAAGTCATCACTAGTAATCAAAATAGAGAGCACAACAAAAGAAGTCTATGTGTGACTTCAGTTAGTGCAGAACTCGGATAAAAAATGTTCCCTGTGCCTCTGAAAGGTGTTCACCAGCTCCAGGAAGCTATAAAAACATCAATTCCTGACACCTCAGAATGCTCACGAATTTATTGATAGTATTGCACTATTACACAGATAAACAAGCTGACACCAAGGATGGTCAGGATTTTGAAAGGTTTTTTTTTTTTTTTTTTTGGTCTTCATCTCACCTTCCTGTCTCCTTAGTGCAAGACTCTGGGATGTCTTAATCCTCTGGTCAAAACTGAAGGAATTCTGACCTTCCAGCTGGAATAAGCTTTTGGCCTAAGCAAAAAAAGTAATAGTAAGCATAACATAGCACTAAAAACACTGCAATAATGAACTGACTCAGAACCATGAGCCCAGGCTCTTAACTGTTTATATTGGGTTTATGTGGCAAGGTTTTGGTAGCTAGGGGTTGCAGGGGTGGCATCTGTGAGAAGAGGCCAGAAGCTGCCCCACGTCAGATAAGGACCAGTTTCAGCTGGCTCCAAAGGGGCTTGACGCTGCCCAGAGCCGAGCCAGTGAGCAACGGTGTTTGTGCCTCTGTGAGAGCAGATTGAAGAAAGGGAATAAAACTGCTGCGAGTGATCTCCCTGTCCTTATCTCAACCCTGCAACCTTTTAGCCCTTTTCATCATATTTTCTCTCCCTTTCCCTTTGGGGACGGAGAGAGTGGTTGTGGTGGAGCTCAGCTGCCCAGTTGAGTAAAACCACCACACCGTTAAATAAATAAACATTTGTTTTTAACATTCCCATACCAACATTTTAAGGAAATCTTAGCAAAGGAAGAGAAGGATCAACCCAAATGAAGCCAAATCAGATGCACTTAAGTTTTCAGGGAGATAAATACAGGCCAGAGCAGTTTCGCATGTGAAGCATGGACATTTCAAAAATTTCTTTTCCAACAAGTATTGAAACACAGAAAAGGGTCACTATAAATGTACCTTTTATATTTGGTCTCAGGATCTCTTCAGGATGCAATGAATTCAGGAGAGTTACTTCTATATCAAAATCCCTCCAGCACTTCCAGACAACACAAAAACTACCTTTGGCTCAACCCTTTCTTTCCCCTGAAAACAGATCACAGTCCACCAGCCTCAACAAGCCACAGCTGAGTATGAAGTTCGTTTCCTTCACTAACAAGAGGCTCTGCCAGGACTAATGCTGTGGCAGCAGCAAGCTGGTTTTCAGCACAGAAAAGGCAGGGAAAAACGAAACTTGATGCCAACACAGTGGAATATGTAGTCACCCTATTTGTCTTTAAAGGGGCTCACACAAACTTAAAAATCATTCTTCTGTCTCACGCTTCCTTAGTACCTGCTGCTACAAGAAGCACTGACAAGTACCATAACTGAGAGAAAGTGGGTAAGGCATAGATGTGGATTTTTTTTTCCATTTGTTTGTATCAGTTTGTTCCTTTATTATCAATACCAGGTCTATAAGCTGCTTAATTATTCCCCTTCCACAGTCCAATCAGTCATCAGTCTGTGCAGATTTTCAGCTCAACAGAAGAGATGGTGTGCACATGACTGTAAGTGAATAGAGAGGTGGGAAGAAAACTGAGAAAGTAATTCAAGAAAAGGTAAAAAGAAAATAAAAATACACTAACATCTACAAATTAACCGGATATACCAAGAGTACCTTTTTTAAAAACAAGAAGGTGATGAAGAGACACACAGTGAGCTAGAAGCAGACTCAGGAGAATAATCTGTCAAAAGCTAGTGCCCTGAAGATGTAGCTTTCACTTCAGACTACTGGGATACAGGTTGCCTTATTCTTCTACAAGGTAGCATTTAGGAGCCAATTCTTCCACAAAATAATACTAAGCTGTTTTATACAAGGGGAGTTTTTTCTTGCTGGTAAATGGAAATTGGAGCCCGGCTGTAGTGGAGCTCTTTTTTGACCTATAGCACTGTATTAGGGGAATTATACTGTACAAGTGAAAGAGAAGAAATAGCTTAAATGGCAGCCTACCCCCCAAGGGAAACCTGACTTCAGTAGTAAACTTAAACTCAATTTCAGCTCCTTTGAGGTCAAATCTACTTCAGTTTTGCTCGGTTTCTAGCTGTTTGGTGGTGTGAGTTGTTGTTGTTTTTGGCATCCTTTGAATGGCAGCCTTACATCTTGTTTAATTTTCTTAAGGAAAAAAAAAAAAAAACAACTCTTTTTTTCACCCTCCTGTCCTGCTTGAAGATGAAAGCTAAGGGCTTTACTAGCCCTAGAAGGGAAATAATAATAATAATAGCATCTTCCATTTAAATTGTGCCTTTCATCCCAAAGCAGATTACATGTCGGCCCAATTTGTGCTTTCAGTTACATGGTTATGCATCCAGAATGATTCTGTCAGAATCAATGGTGACTCTCTGGACTTATCCCAAAATTAATTTCTATAGGATTTAAGTATGCAGACGTCATCACATCACCCTTTCCTGCTCCAGCAGATGTTTGGCATTCACCAGTACCACGTCAGTCCCTAGACAAACCATCCCTGTTTATAGATATTCTCCATCATGGCTTGAGAAGGAGCACAACAGTTTATAGCTGCACAAATCTTCAGATTCAGAAATCCTGTTGATCTGCGATTCTGTCATCCAATGGTATCAGAGGGTCTTGGAAATCCTGGGTAAATTTTCTTTGATCTGAAGGAGTATTTTGCATAGTGATATGTGTGTGTTTCACACATCACCTTGCATGCCAATCTGTATCAGAGATGGGATCACTGCAGCCCAGGCTGAGGAACCTTGCTGCTGAAGGCCTGGGCACTCCCAACCCTCATCATTACATAGTGGTGTAGGCAGCAAAGGGTAATACAAACAACAGGTGCAAACAGAGCTGTTGAATGGTCTGGGCAAAATGCCAAGGCTAGTTTACAAATCGCTTCCCATTGCTCTCCTTCGAGCTCAGCATTACCCTTTTCTATGTCAAATGGAAGTTCTGGGGGCACAGTTCTTTCCTCCCATGGTTTTATAATGCATAGCATGGGAATGAGGCTTCTAAATGTTACTGCAAAACTTGAAAAGTTATGTTAAAATGTGATTGTAAAGTCTAAATAAACTGGAGGATGAAGAAACAATTGTGCTGAAGTGCGCACTTTGACCATACACTGCTTGTCAGGTGGAGGCTTGGGTATGTGTCTGTTGTGGTTTAGCCCGGCTGGCAGCTAAACACCACACAGCCGTTCGCTCACCCTCCCCCCTCCCTCTCTGGGATGGGGGAGGGAAACGGGAAAGGGGAAAGTGATGGGGGAGAGAAACGGGAAAGTGACATCCATTGGGATTTGACGACGTCCATCTTGCCATTTTATTCCTAAAAACTGGATCTCTCGTGCAGGTCCTTTAACTTTATTCTGTTTTATGGTAAAACCGGCCTTCAGAAGGATTTGGACTATTTTCTTCCCTTTCTCGAAAACTTCCTCTGCAGTGTCACCCCACACAAGGATGTCATCGATGTACTGCAGATGTTCAGGAGCTTCCCCCTGCTCCAGCGCAGACTGGATCAGTCCATGGCAAATGGTAGGGCTATGTTTCCACCCCTGGGGCAGCCAATTCCAAGTATATTGGACTCCCCTCCAAGTGAAAGCAAACTGTGGCCTGCACTATGCAGCTAGAGGGATGGAGAAAAATGCATTAGCAATATCAGTTGTGGCATACCATTTGGCTGCCTTTGATTCCAGTTCGTACTGGAGTTCTAGCATGTCCGGCACTGCAGCACTCAGTGGTGGCGTGACTTCGTTCAGGCCACGATAGGCCACTGTTAGTCTCCACTCACCATTAGACTTTCGCACTGGCCATATGGAACTATTAAAAGGTGAATGAGTCTTGCTGATCACTCCTTGGCTCTCCAGTTGACGAATTAGCTTATGGATGGGAATCAGGGAGTCTCGGTTGGTGCGATATTGCCGCCGGTGCACAGTTGTGGTAGTGATTGGCACTTGCTGTTCTTCAACCCTCAGCAACCCCACAACAGAAGGGTCCTCTGAGAGACTGGGCAAGGTAGACAACTGTTTAATGTCCCCTGTCTCTAAGGCAGCTATGCCAAAAGCCCAGCGGAACCCTTTTGGGTCCTTGAAATATCCTTTTCTAAGATAGTCTATGCCAAGGATGCAGGTAGCATCCGGGCCAGTCACAATACGGTGCTTTTGCCACTCATTTCCGGTTAGACTCACTTCAGCTTCCAATACAGTTAACTGCTGGGATCCCCCTGTCACGCCATAAATACAGATGGGCTCTGTCCCTTTACAGCTGGATGGCCTTAGAGTACATTGTGCACTGGTGTCTACTAAAGCCTTATACTTCTGTGCATCTGATGTGCCAGGCCATCGAATCCACACAGTCCAATAAACTCGATTGTCCCTTTCCTCCCCCTGGCTGGAGGCAGGGCCCCTCTAGTCCTGCTCAGAATCTTCGTTTCTGTGTTTAAAGGACTGCCTGCTGGAAGTTGGAGCAGCAAACTTTTCAGAGAACCCCTTTCTCCCAATTGTTTTCTTTTGCAACTCACGTACCCGTGCCTCTAGGGTCTCAGTAGATTTTCCATCCCATTTTCTCATGTCCTCTCCATGGTCACGTAGGTAAAACCACAGGGTGGCGCGGGGTGTGTACCCACCATATTGTCGTCTTTGCACGTATGAACGTTTACCCCTAATAGTCGAGACACTGGTTTGTACAGGTGGGGAAGAAAATAAACTCTCTTTAAGTTGGTGGACCTCTTCAGAAAGTTTCTCCAAAGTATTCTCTTTTAGTTGGTGGCCACTGGTTCGTTCAGGTGGGGGGGAAGATAAATTCTCTTTAAGTTGGTGGAACTCTTCAGAGAGTTTCTCCACAGCCGAGACGCAGGCCTGTAGGGAAGAGGAGAGACTTTCTTCGTACTGCCGGAGTTGTTTAGCCACTTCATCCATTGTGGGTTCCTCATCCTCTTTCCAGGTTATTATTGCCAATGAGCTGGCATATGATGATGGTGCACTCCGTACAAACTTCCACCACATGGGTCGAGTGCACTGGACTTCATCTGGATCTGTGGATATTTGTGTGTCGTCTAGGTCCTTATAAATTACTTCCCATACGGCTAATTCCCTCAGGTACTGAATTCCCTTCTCCATGGTGGTCTACTTGACTGGTAGACATACAAGTTCTTCCTTGAAGGGATACCTTTCCTTCACAGCTGACAGGAGACACCTCCAGAGGCTGTGAGATCGTGCTCCATCTCCAATTGTTTTGTCAATGCCTGCATCTCTAGCAAGGGATCCCAG
This sequence comes from Cygnus olor, assembly GCF_009769625.2. NCBI lineage: Eukaryota > Metazoa > Chordata > Aves > Anseriformes > Anatidae > Cygnus > Cygnus olor. Next base: position 6,311,152 of record NC_049198.1, on the reverse strand, counting down.
CTGCCTGGCTTCCCTGCCCTCTAATTCCACACCATTGGCTCCAGTGTCCCAGCACCGGAGCAGCCAGGTGACAAGCTGCTCACCTATACAGCGACCAAAATCTTTTCGCACATCTCGTAGCCCACGCTGGTATAGGGGTAGTTACTGTTGATTTTTCGACATCCTCATCCTCATCTTCATCCTCCTGCACATTTGATGGCCCAGCACCGTCTTCTCCATACCTAGACCTAGCTGAAGACTTTCTGCGTTCTAAACGACCTGAGTCTCTATACCATTTTTTCACCTTATCTACAGGGGCAACTTGCACTGCTACAGTTCGTTTCTCTGACCCAGCCACAGGAGTGGGAGTGGCTGCAGGAGCTGGAGTAGCTGCAGGGGCTGGAGTGGCTGCGGGAGCTGGAGCTGGAATGGCTGCGGGAGCTGGAGCTGGAATGGCTGCAGGAGCTGGAACTGGAACGGCTGCTGGAGCTGGAACTGGAACGGCCGCAGGGTCTGTCACTAGGTTGATAGTAGCATCAATTGCAGCTCGATAGGCACAAGCCAGACCCCAGCACGGTACAGTGATTTGTGTCACTTTGGAACTGCCAGTGTCATGACACCTTTTTTTCAAGCATTCTACCAGGTTTTTAGGATTTTGCAGTTGTTCAGGGGTGAATGTCCAAAACACTGGAGGTGCCCACTGCCCTAGAAACCTGCCCATATCCTCCCACACTCCCTGCCACTCGCAATTATCCCGCCTCAAGACAGATCTCCGGATGAGATTCCAAAGTAGTTGTTTAACCTTAAACAAAACCTGAAGCACATTCAGGAGACATAACAACAAGAACATGCTGGTCTGAGTATCCCAAGGATATTCAACATCTTGGAGAGCTACCGTAACTAGCTCGGGGGATAAGAGGGTGGTGAAGGAGGAAGGGAGAGTGAACAGGTGGGAAAAAATATCTTCCCCTGTCCCCTCCAGAGATTGACTCCCTGATGAAAAAAGGCAATAGGTGTAATTGCTAATAGTTTCTGAGATATGGTTTCCGAAGTATAGAGTCGACGACAGTGCTGAGTACAAATACCAGGTTAGAGTCATGACCAGATACCTCATCATTTCATAAGCCATCGTTACACCACACAGTACCATAACAATCTTAAACCAGGGCCCGGAAAGGATAAACAACACGACAGGGAACACATACAGAAAGTAACGTGCTATAAAACTCAATTTGGGAAACAGGCACAGCAGACTTGAGATTAAGGCAATCAACATTGTGACTAGCAACTATTAAGCAGGTCGAATACTTATACCAATTTTAGTTTAACACGCTCTGGTCAAATCTGTCGATATCTCAACCCTTAGGGCCCCACGTTGGGCGCCAAAAGGACTGTTGTGGTTTAGCCCGGCTGGCAGCTAAACACCACACAGCCGTTTGCTCACCCTCCCCCTCCCTCTCCGGGGTGGGGGAGAGAAATGGGAAAGTGAAGCCTGTGAGTTGAGATAAAGACAGTTTATTAAGACAGGAAAATAATAACAACAACAATAATAATAATGATAATAATAATAATAATAACAATAATAATAATAATAATAATAATAATAATAATAATAATGTGTACGAAACAGGTGATGCACAATGCAATTGCTCACCACCCGTTGACCGATGTCCAGCCTGTCCCCGAGCAGCCGCCCCCCCCCCCACCCCGGCTAGCCACCCCTATATGTTGTTCAGCATGACGTCAGATGGTATGGAATACCCCTTTGGCCAGTTTGGGTCAGCTGTCCTGGGTCTGTCCCCTCCCAGCTCCTGCTGCATCCCTAGCCTGCTCGCTAGCAGGACAGAGCGAGAAGCTGAAAAGTCCTTGGCTTGGTGTGAGCACTGCTCTACAACAATTAAAACATCAGCATGTTATCAGCGCTCTTCTCATCCTAATCCAAAACATAGCACCCTGCCAGTTACTAGGAGGAAAATTAACTCTGTCCTAGCTGAAACCAGGACAGTGTCATCTGCCGAAGTGCCTTATTTTCCATTGGAAAAATAAAATTTAAAAAAAAATAGTATTGGGCAGGAATTGATTGACTATATTAGCCAATATGTCCCCTAGTGTACACTCAGGGCCAGGATGCTGTGGAGCACAATGCCATCTCAGCAATCTAGGCACAACTAGTATCACTACCTGAAGTCTTTCAAATTAGATTTGTTCATTTTTGCTTTACGTAAAAGACCAATGATTTATGTTTTCTGGTGTAATGTACATATGTTACATTTTGCCCAGACTGTTTAAGTTACCCCTTAAAGTGAACCCTCGCATTTGCCTGCTCTCCCAGAGATCTCGCCTGAATTCATTACACCTCTTAATTTTGTGGAGATCAACCCAGCATTAGGTTTTCTCGTGGTATTTCTGGTACTTTCTACTTCAGGTCACGGTCGAAAATACTACAGGAACAATCTATTTCACAGCATTTTCACATGAAAATGAAACTTAAAAGTGAATGAAGCTTTTCCTAAATTGGAGGAAAGGATGTTTGGATCACGTTCAGTTTGAAGTCTGAAGGGTGAGGGTAAGAAGGATTTACTCTACCCAGAGAAAATGGTTTGGTCACCCTCACTTATATGCTGCACAAAATTCACAATATCATGTAGCTGGTTCTTGTATAAATAGATTGTACATTTACAATGGAAAGGATTAAAACCATCTTCCTTAATTACATCCTATAATTCATAGCAGGATAACCTTGTAAAAGATCAAACAGTAATGGGGGCAGAAAGGGCTGAGTGTACAGCACAGAAGAATAGCAAGATTTTGCCCTTTCCAATATACAGCCTGCAAAGTGTCGTGCAGGACATGACCATTAAGAAACTCGGAGATGAGATGAGAGAGGGGACATTACTGTTGCAAGGCCTGAAGCAGTAAATGTTTATTCATGTAGCAATCAATTCTAGCTAGCTACCTCTGATGCAGACACACATCCATATATGACCTCTTTGTATCTGAACAGGACTCAATAATTTATAAACTTCTCTTCACAATGTCTTTATGAAGTAGGGTGCTTTTTCTTCTTCTACTCTTCAGAGTAGGGGTCTGAAGTGCAAGGAGACTGGGGCTGAATTTTGTTCCTGTATCAGATACAGATTTATGTCCCTAAGATGAAAAAAGGAATGCAGAAATCTCCAGGATCAGCTTATTTAAGAATTTGGGGTGTTATAATTTGGGGGGTTTATAAACCATGTAACATAAAAAGAGTTAAACTCCTTCCAAATTGTCTCTTTATTACCATCACGTCTGTTTTCTTAAAGGCAGAATGGACAAACTGCTTTACCTTATAAGTGACTCAACTGTGAAAAAATGTGCAGAGTGCGGCCACCTCCTCCAGCTGCTGGGGCCCAGCCCAGTGCCTGGGACCTGGTGTCTAGGCCGGGGGATGCGGCTGCTGCTTTCCTCTTTGCAAGCCCAGCCAGTAGCAAAGCTAGGCACGTACCCCAGAGACACAGGGGGTTTTGCAAGTGAATTTAGTGCCCAGGCACAGGGGCTGTGACCCATGGCCCTGCTCCAGCCCTCACTCCTCCCTCACACTGGTCCCCCAGCAGCTGGTTTGGGAGCACACACCGCTCCTGCCCAGGGGCTGGGAGGAGAAGACCTCACTCCTCCAGCAGCTGATGGCAGGGCCCCGCTGGCTCCTGGACCTGGCACCACAGCCCAGGGCCTACACACCCAGCCTAACTCCGGCAGCTTCAGTTTCAGTTCAGATTCAGTTTTGGACAGATTGCTTATGTGAAACATTATTTCAGATATTTTTCACCTTTGAAGGGGAAGAGAGTTCAGACACATTCATGGTTTTGTTTTCTCTCTTGATTAGCTCTGCTCTGCTGCCTGCTTAACCTGTGGGCTTTGTAGGTTATTACATTTAGAATTTGTTAAGTCCCTTCACTGGTAATCTGCAGACCATTTGGTTCAAGAATCACCTTGCTGGTAAGAGGCAAGAGATTTATCAGAGACAGTCCAACACCGAAGCTGGAGGGTCCAATGGGATATCTTTGTTTCTCATCCTCAGCAACTTGCACAAAGTCACACAGTAAGGTTAAAAATAAACTGAGACTTGAACCTGTGTGATGGTTTCTTAGCCCCCAGAAATTTATATTCTGAAATCACCAGAATTAGGATTATTCCCTGAAGTAAAGATTAAAGTTTCCTTATGTTTTTTTATTTATTTTCTTTTCATTTTGACAGGAAATATTTTTGTTCCTTTTCTTTTCTCCCCTACAACTTCTATAACTTCTGACAGCATCTCAGTTCTGTGCCTCAGCTTTTCCATTTTACAATGCTTTTTCTGCTGCTAACTGGTGACATCAATGATTCAAACCCAATATAATTTTCTTGTGGCTTCATTGCTTCAGAGTAGAGTGGAAGAAAGGACTCTGGCTGTTTATATGTGGTATGCAGCAATTACAAATTTAATTTGCAGAACTTGTCTGCAGGTGTGGTAACATTGCCAGGAGAAACATTCCCGGGAGAAAGTATACAAGCAGTTACAATGAGCTGTCTTGGCCTGAATTTTCATCTGCAAGCCCATACTTACTTCCAGAAGAAATGCTGACCATACAGTAACACAGTAACAGGTCATTGTCTGGCTTCTTTTTTGTGAGGGTCCAGCAGCTGGAAAACAGTGAAGCAGCAAAGTAAGCCATAGGCAAGAGACAGATCCTGGGAGGTTGTTTATCATCATACCAGGCTGCTCCTATGGTTGAGGCAGGAGACTTGAGTTTCATAATCCTAACTCTCTGTAGTCATTCATGCTGGGGAAATCCTGTTTCTTCTTCTGGAAAGCTAATCTTTAGCCTCATTGTTTATGAATAAATAAATATTAACATTTTCTTACACCAACATTGGCTGTAGTTTGTATAACTTCTTAACAGCCCTAATATCCTCACCTCTCTCAATCTATTTATAGAGAAAAAATATACTGTTATTCAGCTTTCTTTTTTACAGGTTAAACCAGATCATCTGTCTTACTCCTTTTTCTCTGTTCCTAAATCATTCTTCCAGTCCAATCTAATCTTTTTTATTATTTTTTTTTTTCTTAACATCTTTTTCAAACCACAGTGTGGGATACTGTTTAGAGTCACTGATTGGCTTGTGAAATAGGAGTCATGCTTCCTTTGAACAGAATTATAATAATAATTATTATTTTATGTACACCTCACATTGGTGATCAACAACTTCTGACTGGCTAATAAACACCATTTACACCTTTCTTTCCTCTTCAGTTGTTCTATTTCAAGAACTTGGAACATGAAACATGAAGGAACATACAACATAATTTGTATCTCAGTACAAGTACTTTTCCTACTATTTTTCCTTCTAGTTTTATTACTTAATTCCTCAGTCACTTCTTTTTTTCTCCAATATCCTGATTCTTCTCTGTGTTTACAAAGCCTCTGGGTTTGTGTCACCAACCATCTGAAACAGAATACTCCCATTTCCAGCTAATGAAAAGGGAAAAAATGGTTCTAGAATAACTGATCATGAATATATTCCCCTTGCCTAATAATTCACCAGCTAGGTTCTTACACATTTACAGCTCCTAAGCTAACTCTTCAACTAACTCCCAACTCCTCTAGCTTCAGTAATAATTTTTAGCATGGACCATATTAAATGTTTTCTTGAACTCCAGACAGATTACATCTATTAAATTTAACTTGTCTAGAAAATCAGTTATCTTATCATGGAGTGATATCAGTTCAGTTTGGCAGTCTATCTTTGGTAAACCAATCTCCTATTTTATCTTTCTTATCTTTCTATCTTTAATATTTTTTGCTTCAAAGTGTATTCTAAAACTTTGCTAATAACCAATGGGTCTGTAGTTGCCTAGGCCAAGGATCTGAATCAAAAATGACTCGATGCTTTTGCTTTTAGAAATGATGCAAATAATACCTTCCAAAGCAGCCTATCTGAGAAGAGAAAAATCCATACAAAGAATATTAAATGTATCTTTGTGAGACAAGTGATGACCTCCTCAAGCACAGATAGTCATGAAAAACTCTGCCTTCCTAGTGATAACTGGGCATCCTTGGCTTAGGCAGTTCATGCATTCATTTCATGGTGCTCCTCTCCTCACCATCTCTCACTTCTAAAATATTGGACTGCCGCTGTCATGCCTGATTCTTTCCAGGCTGACTTCAGATAGAGGAAGAAAGAAAGAAAAAGTAAATAAATTAAATAAATAAATAAATAGATAAATAGATAAATAAATGAAAAAAAAAAAAAAAAAAAGGAGGGGAGGGGGTAGGATTAAAGGCAAGTAGGGGAAAAAGAGAAAAAGAGAGAGGAATGTCAAAAAAGAGGAAAGTATTTCATTTAACTGTATTTGTCACATTCAGGGAGCTTTACAATCTATACACATTGGAAATCATTCCATCTCCTCCGCATGCTTGTACTTACATAGCACCAAATATTTTAGTAGTCTTCTTCCTGGGAGATTTTCTTTCCCACATTTACAGCTACCACTAGCTTAGCCAGACTTGTTCATTCAGAGAGAACGTGCTAAAAGATGCTTTCCTCTGTCCGAAAGATAGCTTAACCTTCGCTGCATCAGTCAAGGCTGTTTGGTCCTACTCTGAATATCCTTAATCTTGTCTGCATCAAATTGCAAAGCTCCCTTCTCCTTTACTGTCTCCCTCTTGCTTTCCATTTTTTAATAGCTGCTTTCTAAGTTGCCCATGTTCCCTTGGTACTATGATGAGTTTTGGATCATTCACAGTGTTTAAACCTTTCAAGAACATTTTCCACATGGAGAATCCTCTTAAAGTGAATGCATCATTGTACATGATTATCCATGCTTAAAGGAACAATCAGCAGAACAATATGTCCTGTTCTCAGTGCTGCCTGTGAACTGTGCTTTCTTCTTTCTCTCTTTCCTCCCCAACCCTTTTTCCCCCATTAGTCTGCTTCATTTTGGTTTGTCTGAATAGCTGCTGGGTTGGAAAGGAGCTCTGGTAATTTGTTCACCAACAAGCCGTCAAATTCATTTCTGATTAGGAAGTAGCACCTTTCAAAAGGTCTGCAGCATGAGTTTGGGGTCTTTTTACCTCTGAAATCATGGCATGGCATTCATTAGGATATGTCCCATTCTGCCAATCCCAGCTTGCTCAAAGAAGTTTCCTGCCCTCTGTACATTCCGAATTTCCTGCTTGCTTCTCCCTTCCCTCTCTGCTTTCTTCGGAGACTGATGAAGCCCTAAGGCTCCAAACTTCATTTTTCTTCCTCTTCTACATTCCATTCTGGGCACACTTACTGCTTAGATGAGTGCTTAAAATGGGATGAATATCTGGAACTTGTGGTTCTCCATCCATATCTCTGCAATGTGAACAGGTCCCATCCCCATTTCTCTTACTGGTATCTTACATCAAGATTTTTTTTTTTTTTTTTCCTAGGTGGTTTGATCCAGGTCAAAATTTAGCCATGAGCTCTAATGCTTCCCATTTCTGCTGCATTAGTAGAATGATCCTAAAGTCCAAGTCTACTATAGTAATTTAAACAGTGCCAGGGCAGAAACACTTGAACTTCATTAATGTTCATGGGGTGGTTTCCTTCAAAGAATTCCCTCTCAGTAAGCAATCTCAGCATGATACCCTGCTCTGAAGCATTAGGGAGCCTTTCACGTGATAATTGCTCCTTTCCTGGAAGGTTCAGTGCCAAAGAGCAGTCCTGGACGTGCTTACCTTAGAGTGCAGGTGTACTATAAATATATTTTGAACTGTTACTCTTCTGGAATTACCCAAAGCTTACAACATAGATTCAGGCAGCCCATCTATGTAGCCTCATAAAGGCAATCTCACAGTTTTGTGCCAGTTTTAATAGAAATATACCTATTATTGCTGTTCCTGGTTTCACCTTCAGCATTCTCCATGCTTTCCCCCACCTTTGCTTTGGGTGAAGAACTGGTTAAAAAACAAAGACTTTCTTAGTGCCTAAATAACTACCTTTATAGGATTTTTCCACTAGCCCCTTGTAGCAAATATATGGTGTCTAGGAAATATTAAGCCATATTTGTTAGCTGAATTGGTTACTCATTTTTCATTAACTGACTTTTAAAGAAGTATGTATGCCTATCTGTATATAAAGTAAACCTAGAAAAGGGAAATTTCCTCTGAAAGTGCTTGCTTGCAGCAAAAAGTCCAGATTATTCAGCTTTCTGGTTTTGAAATAAAATGTATTTAATCTGTGCTTTTTTTTTTTAAACAAAATAAATACTTTTACCACTGTTTATGGTCTGTTTGTTTTTGTGTGCCTTTCCCCCCAAAGAGAGCAAACCTATGATACGAAACCTGGCTTCTTCCTTCAGGCATAGAGGAGTTCTCAGTGTCTTTCTCTATGTTCTAATATTTCAACAAAATGGGAAGTCCATGTGACAACTACAGTCAAGTCAATGTAAAACTTACGTTCAACCTCAAGTTCACAGTTCAATGGAAAAAAAACTCAGATTCAACATCCTTATTGTGTTTGGATTTTTTCTTTCATAAAGCACATACTTTTTCTTGAGCAATAGCAATAGCTCTGATGATGGCAATCATCTCTGTAAAAACTTTCATTATAAAACACAAGTTCTGAAAAGGTTACACATTCACTTTAGCTATTTAAGCTTAATACTTCAGCCAGTTATATCAGTTATATCTAGCTAATACATGGATATCTATAATTACAAATATATATTTCTTGTTCTGTATTTTTTTATTTTTTATTTTATTAGTCATTGATTTGCATTCAATTTTCACCAGATAGGAAACTTGGAATAAAGTTCAGGTTTCCTGAATTTATTCATGAAGTAAATTGAGTCTGAAACATTCAATCTAGTGTGAAGCAGTCTTCTTAAGTACTTTCCTAAATACCTCAGGCATATACAATTATTATAATCAGTATAAAACTTTGCATATATAAATATAAATACACATATATGTGTGTACATTTATGTATCCATACAAAATCTCTAATATATGATCTACGTAATTAACAGAGATTCAGAACATTATATTTTCAACTAAGTTAAGACTTCGATCAACTAATTTTTTACATTTGGATGTTTGAATCAAGCAGTTGTCTTGGCTTCCTCCACATTCAGTGGAGAGATGAGGGTTCTTCATGACAGGTTTCTTAGGTACTAACCTCAGGGTGGAACTATGGATGTCCTGGAGAGCTTTCCCTCCTCCCAAGATGTAGACAGGGCACAGATTTCAACTAGAAATTGTATCAACTCAAGATATTCAACTAGATGGCTCATATCCAGGGGCCAAATCTTAAATCAGGTAATGTATATTAAGTACAAGTGTAACTTTTTAACATGGAAGATACACCATTACTGTCATGAAGTTTCTGAGGTATTCCAAGTATGATTGTGCTATTTCACTTCTTTGTACTAAAACTTGAAACTGAAGATTTTGCTCACAAGAGTTGAATGTAACAAAATGCTTTAGTATTCATGGGCTTTGTCTGCAGATTTGCTGTGCAACATTGCAGGTCACAGGTAAAAATCAAGGCTGCATGCACATGATTAGGGGAGTGATTCTGGTGCCCAGGCACTGGGACCATCTGAGAGAAAAAGGTACTGAATAAACGTGAAGATATCACTGGTAGTTATTATCAATAATAATATTAAATAACAATCTGAAAAAATACAAGTATTCTGGTGATGAAAAAAACTTAGCCACTGTCCTTTTCATATTAATGAGATTCAATTTTTCAATCTGTATGAAGGACATCACCTATGCTGCTCCTTGCCTCCAGGTTTATCTGCATGGGTGGAATAGATTCTAAAAACTAGCACTTAGAGAACTTTCTCAGAAAGATAATTCCAAATGTCAGCATTTTCTATTACTTTGTCATTGACTTCTAATGTGTTTTCAGAATGATTTGGTCCTTCCTTGGGTAAAGAAGAAAAATGGAAATTGAAAAAACTTACATCATTCATTATTATGCAGCTTTCGCATTGAAAAACACAATTTATAGCTAAAAACTCGCCTTCCTTTCTGCTGTGCCACTTCAAATGTCCAATGCTAAACAGAAAGTGCTGTAAAAATGTCTGCTCTCACTCTGAGAGATTCAAATGATTGACAATAAAGTGCAAAACTGTTAAACATGTAACCTTGGCTTGAGTTCCACGGAATATTTATTCACGTAGTGTTGTAGTCTTTGGTTCATTTTGTTGTTTTATTTGATTGTATTATATTCAGTTGTGCCTTACGGCATCTGTGCATGAGTCAAATGCCTGCAATGGGGCTCCTGGCAGAAAGTAAGCAGCAGGAGACAGATAAAACACGTATGTGCTATGGGATGGTTCATAATTTTAGGCACCTGTAACTTGCTACTCCAAGGGGCAGCATGTCGTCACACAACTATAGGACCAAACTACAGAAATCATTGATAGCTGGATGGGCATGGTAATTTCCTATTGCCTCCTGCACTCCAAGGAGGCAGAAAGTTACCTCTTCCCTTGTAGGACTTACTGCTTTGTGCTTTGACAGCTTCTCTTGGTGTTGAATAAGTTGTGACTGGAGCCAAAACAGCTCCTCACTGGGTGTAATATTGGGTGAGTAGTTGCTGTAGTCCCAAATGCAGCAAAGTTAAGTAGGACAATGGAGAATGTTTACTCCTTCCTCCCCCAAAACACACTTTTCTGTGAATTTAACTAAAGCTGTTGCAGTCTATTCCTATATAATTCAAAACACAGAGGTGACTCTAAATTAAATGTGAAAGAATTATTACACTTGAAAAGGATTTAAAACATCCACTATACTGCTTGCTGTCTGTTTTCTCTTTACCTTCTGTATTTATGTTCTCCCGCCCCACCCCTCTTTCCATGGTAAGACAATAAATTATGATTCCCCCACTATCTCCCCCCTCCCCCCCCCCCCCCATAAAATATATAAAATCACCAAATATAACACACTTAGAAATAATATATGAAATATGACATTTCCAAAACAGTATATTTTTCAGCTGTTATTGCAAAACTCCACTGTGGTTTACCAAGTGAAAACAAAGAAACGAACAATGACGGCAGTCAGGACTATAACGTACAGAAATAAAATTAATAATATAAAAGGGAACATAAAGGAAACTACTAAGTTTAGCTAGAATAAACAAAAGGCCTAATGCATGCATTTCCTGGATGCTGTGTGGCCTAAGGTTTGATGGAGGTCTGACATGGATGAGCATTTTGGCGTCACTATAAATGGAGTGTTCTCATACAGAGCATGAAGATATGGGATAGAGTACTCAACGCTTTGATAAATTTGTACCCATGCACTGTCATCTTTTGTTGGCTGGGATCATCTTTTGGTTTTAAGAGATCAGTCCTTCACTCTTGTAGGAAAGACTGATTTCCATTAGTGGTTCCTTAATTCACTGACTGACATCTGTAGTGTCAATGAACTCTGAACCGTCAGAACTAAAGAAAAACTCATTTTACTCTGTTATATACTCTACTTCATCAGGTGATCCTAGAAACACTGTCTCCCCACTGCTACAAGTAGCTAAGCTCTAGACATCTAGATCACCTAGAGTTGATAGCTGGTCAGGAATTTGCTAACCTTTAAGTGTTTTACTTGGCAATCTGAGTGTAAGTAATAAGTATATAAGTAATAGGTATATCTGAATATAAGGAGTGAGGCAAAAGATAGGTCTATCCATTTGTTTGTTGCTTTTTGCATGTTTTATTTTTGTTTGTTTTTGCTTGTCTGAGTTGGTTTTGGTATGTTTTGTTTGGATTTCAATTTTGTGGGCAAGATGGGGCATTCACACAGTATGGCTAATGCCCAGCCTTCTGTTGTAGTGGTGGTGAGAGATATGTCTTTCTACGGGACAATTCAGTGTCCAGACTAATCAATCCAAATCCAAAGAGTATTTCTTTCAATAGGCTTTTTCACTGTCTATTGAACAAAGACAGATGTCCATGAGGCTAATATTAACCATAGTGTATTCCATTTTTCCCAACATGAAGATTTCCTATCTTATTTAAACAATGGTACTACAAGTTATCTTGATAAACTACGTCGAGGTGAAGTTGGAACATGTTAAATGACAAAAGTTGTGTTGTGGAAGAAAATCTGTGTCAGTATTTAGGGGATATGACTCTAATTTCCCGTTGATGACAAAGGAAAATAACTGCTTTTCCTCAACTAGGGGATATAAATGAAGTAAAATGGTCATGAGAATATGCTAACACATGATGAAAATGTTCAGTGCAACACTATAATTTTCAGATCTTGATTACTTTTCTCTAAATATAATAGCAGGTTAAAATCTTTCTCTTGGAGAAAAGAAATGTCAGTGAGATCTTTGACCAAGTTAAGGCTTTGATTTCACATTCTCATCAAATTGCTCAAGCATTAGTTTCCTAGAAAAAAAAAAAAAATAATAAATTATTTATGAGAGGGAGAGTGTGAGTAAACTAGCTTTTTTATTTCTTTGACTGGCATATTTCTGTCTGAGCATATAAGTATTAGTGTTACAGGGATCTTCTTACAAGCTTGAAGGTTAAAAAAAAAAGCAGCAGATTGGCCACAGGAAGAGCAGTGGAGCCGAAGGCCCTGAGTATCTGTTGGCTTAACCTTGAGAAAATTGTTCTTACTCAGAACTCCCATGGTGAGGAGAAGCAGAAGATGTGGTTCTCATAATATATGGCTGTTTCTCAAAGGTGTACTGAGTAACTTCTTTCAGTTAATACAAGACTGCCCCATGCTGCCTACTTATTCTCTGATGGGGTAACACTGATTCTATCAGCATTAAAAAATCCTAGGGCATTAGAGATTTTTTCAGCTACCTTTAACCAAGGATATGCCTTATATTATCCCCACAATCCAGTTCTTTTGTCTCCCTACCTGATAATGTGGCAAGAATCAGGGATAAGAACAATTTAGATACTACTCATTTCACAGTGCGACTTACCTAGGCTTCAGTAACCAAGCCAGTCACAATAACACTATCAGGGAATTAAATTATATTCTTGGCCCACTGCCTTCATCTTTGAAGACTGCCTTCTATTTCATTTGTGTATGGCTTCTTCTTCCTGGGATGCGGTGAGAGATATTTTGACTGGATGTCTTGAATACGTAAGGCTCTACTCCTGTTTAGGTTTATTGATCAGTGAAAAACACTATTTCGATTGAAAGATGCATTCCAATTAATGGCCTGTTATTTAAATAAAGATGAAGTATACAGCTTACAAAAAGGAACCCTAAAAGGCAATAATAACAAAAATTTCTAAATTCTGCTTCTTTTGACTGCCTTCTTACTCGATTACCAAGTGCTGTTTCTCTAATAAGATAGAGAAGCCAGTAATATGATAGGAAGTCATTAATACAATATAATCACAGCCTAAGATCAAACTCATCTCCTGTCTCTTTACCTTGTCAAGTGTTTCAATATTTTGTGTTGTAATGTGATGACCAGAAATGATCACTATAGTCTAAGTGTGTATCTGACTAATGCATTGTATAATCATAGATTTCCCTTTGACTTAAATTCATTTGCATTTTCTTGCTCTTATTGTAGAATGGACCCCTAAGATTTAGCATGGTTAAAGTTCAAATTTCATTATAGTTTCTATTCTGAAAGGCTGTTAAATTTCTTCTCAGCCTTGAAAGTCTACATCAAATGTTTAGGCATGTATGGTCTTTCTTTCTTTCTCTCTCCCATAGGTTTCCTTGCCTTTTCCCTGCTTAAATTTTGTCTAACCTATACATTAAAATTTACCTGTTTATTTCCAGTAGCACAGGGACAAAATGTGTTCTTTTCCTCTTTCTCTCCCTCCACTTATTATATGTCTTTTGCATTTTATTTTGATTGGCAACAGCAAAGGTTAATTCCATAACAAAATAAATAAATAAAAGAATAAAAAAGAATAACAAGGTTGTGACCTATTCTATCTCTCTTTTCTCCAGATGACATATGAGAACTTTAGGCAAGACAGTGTCTAAAGCAAGGCGGAATAGTCCCGTTCAGTTTGGTACTGCCCTGTGGATTAGCAAGGTATTTTATTCCCAAAACTGTAGTGCATGTATATTACTTAAATAATAATCTCCCACATTCCTGAGCTCCTTCTGAAAATCTAAGTATGACTTTTACAGGCTTTCTCAAAGCCATTTTTTTTGCTCATATCTAGGTGAGATTAATGTTGCTAAAACAATTGTTAAATCAAATCTATTTCCAGTTGTACTTAGGTCTGTTTTAAGGCTTTTCCATGCTGTGTATGGTGTCTGAACATGTTCGGAAGGCTCTCTAATCAGCAGCCTTTTCAGCCTTGTTCTCTGTTGTATGGATGGGTAGCAAAGACAAAAAACAGTTGGAGTCTTAGACCCTCTATGCCTAACAGATAGACATGGGCAAAATAAAATAAAATAAAATAAAATAAAATATTAAAAAAGGCCTTTCATTCCCAAATATTTTCCATGTTGAGTTTTGAGAAAAAGTGCAATTTGTGAGGCTTGTAATCTATTATTCAGTGTTTTTAGAATCAATCAAAATATTTAACTGGATCATTTTGAAAAATTTAATTTCTATATCAAGTTTTTGTTGAGATTGTTCCATTCTTAGTAGCTTGAATTTTAAATAAACATCTAGAATAACAAGAAAAATGTGTCTCTTGTCACTTAGATATCATGCAAGTGTTGCATTTTGACAGTTCCAAAGCTGTTGAAAGAAATAATATAGTTCTGTTACCTTAAGTGAGGTAACTTTTAGCTAGCTTGGAAAAACACAAGTCTAGAGGGAATCCGCTTCTGATTTGGAAATCTAAGGTGATATTCCTATAATGTGTACTTTTGAATTTTTATCTTAACACAACAGATGAAGGTTGAATCAAATGCCTTGGCAGAAGAGGTAAATTTCCATAGGTGAATTTCAGAGTATTGACAAAAATTGCAGGTCAGCATTGTCAATTGGCTTGAGTTATAGCTCTGAGCTATTGATTTCAGTGGAACAGCTAAGAGCACATAAAGTTGAACACAAGCATAAGCGCCTACAGTAGGACCCGAGCCACATAACTTAGTAGAAGGCATTTATCTAAATCCTCAAGGGAAATTTGAAAATACTAACCATGTACATTAAATCAACAATACTTTACAGTCTCCAGAGTTAACATCAGGACCACATTTTCACTTAGGGATTGTAAGACCTTCATGACACGGATATAACAATAAAGAAATAATAATAGTTTTCTACAAGGACTAACAAATAGATAGACATGTAAGAAATTAACTCCAGAAATTTAAAGCATTTAACTGAAAATTATAACATTTTATAGTGTTTTTATCCACCTTTCTGTGTTTTATAGTGAAAATATAATTTTTTATTTAAGGCTCTACAGCAGTGCAAAAAAGTCAAATGATTTTATTTATACATTTATTTATTTATTTATTTTATCCTCTGTTACATTCTCTGGGACTTTTCCTTTCTGAAGTGGCAATTTCTGTGATTCTCAGTGCTAACTTAGTAGACTTAATAGCTGAGCTCCAGTAAAATGACCAAGAACCCTGATATTTCTCTACTTAGTCACAATGGCACTTTAGGTTAAACAATCATTGGCTCAGTTGTGAAAAATGAGATAAATTAAAATTATTTTCTTCGCAAGGACCAAAGGCTTGGCAAGTAATATATTGAAGAAATTTCCAGGACATAATGGGTTACATTAATTTTCAACTGCAAAACAATTCCTTCAGCATTATTTTTCAAGCAAGGGAGGAGGAAAAGGAGGAGGGGAAAAAAAGCACCTTGCTATTTGTGATATTTATTTCTTACTGAAAAGACAAAACATTTCGAATAATGGATTAAGAAAGGGATATGAGAAAATATTGCAAAAAATGACTGTAAAGAATTTTAGCTAATCGGTTACCCATTTGCCTCTATATAAATGTGGTCAGTTTTAGCCATGGTGGAATATTAAAAATTAGTCTCTTTCATTACTATTTTCATCTGAGAATACTTGTTTATTTAACACAAAACTTTACAAAAATGTGTTTATTCTTCATCAAACTTTTTTCCTCACTCCCGTTGATATGCCTATATCATTTGAATAAATTGAAGACAAAGCCATTTCTCCTCAAGGGTGCAGCCCTGAACCTCTTCCCACACAACAACTGATAACAAATGCTGTTGTTCTCTGATCCCAGTGGCCTCCTGCTACCCTATTTAAAATGAATGTAGTGATTACAGACCTGTTTCGATAACTTGGGGCTTTATTCACTCCTGGTATAAATTGACATTGCTGTGTTGTAGTTAATGGAGCAATGATGACTTTGATCAGCACAGAATTCAGCCATCAGGGAGCCCATCACTCAAGTTATCACTGAAATTGCTATTAATTGAGACCTCTGTTGGCAGTCACAGCAGAAAGGCCAAGGTGTGAATGAGCAAAGGTCTGCTCTCTGATCCCTTCAATCAATGAGCAGAAGAATGAACAGAAGAGAATCCAGAGTGGGTCACACCAAAATGTATCTAGCCCAGTATCCTGCTTCAAGCACTGGCCAATTGCATATGTCTGGAGAAGCAAGTGAGATTAGGACAAACATTTTCCCAGTATATTCTCCCAGATATCATTGGTCTATGTGCACAGGAACTTTTCTTTATTATAATGTCATAGAAGCTAAAACTTGAGGCGTACCCTCACTTCTAGTAGAGAAAAATATGAAGTTGTTCTTTCTACTGTAGCTGAATTAATGTCTGTATTTCATGCACTCTACACAAGCAAAAAGATTCATATAATAAACTAGAAAGAAGAGAATTAAAGGAGGATGAGTTAGAAAAAAGTTTGGTTTGAACAAATTGGTTTAGGTTGTTTGGGTCAATTTTAGAACAGTTAAAGCATTTCTTGCCATTGTCTATTTTCAAATACATGTCTGTGCTGTGCTCCCCCCACTCCTCTCTTTATTTTTATTTTCACAAGTAATTGGTGAAATCATCAATATTTTTTAACTATGTGTCTGACTTGAAAGCTCCTTGGAGAGGCAGTATTAGATGTAGTTTGGGGATGACGTCTCAAACTTCAAGATTTTTAATCTCAGCTAAGAGGACTTTGATCTTTACTCACTGATGTAAAATAGTTGAATGTGCTTCAGTTGAGCTGGATAGTCTCTTTGAGGTGTGAGATTTTTGAAAGAATTTTAAGGTCACTTCACATGCAGATACCACTGATTCTATGCTTAAGTAAACATGAGCTTTTGGAACTTTTTTTTTTTTTTTTTCTCTTAAACTTTATTGAGAGTCCTGGTCTACATCTCTTTTCCCAGGTACCAGCACTGCATTGGGTACCACTAGCACTTTCGTATCTCTCAGGACTATAAGTGGAGATTAAAAAGTATCTGATTCATGCTGCATTGCAGAAGTGCTTAACAGCAAAAATGTCACAAGTGGACTGACTGTGCAACCGAACCAGTCTGTTTCCCATACAAATGGCAACTGTAACAGCTGGACCTGTGCAGAAAGTCTGCATTCCTTCTTTCAAAGGCTGCGTGATCTAGGTTCTGACCCTGCAGTGCATCACCAGCAGATATTTATCTCTGAAGTTCTAAAGATGCGTCACTTCCATATTTTCCTGCTGACATAATTTTGACATTTGCTTTATTGGGTCTGACCTCGCACTAGCCCTCATTTTATAACTTCAGACCATCTTGAACAGAGAGCCTAATTTACAGTGGGGTCTGTCAACCTCTTTTGGAACAGTTTTCATAGGTGTAGAGAGCTGTTTGGATTTATAGAAGTAAATGGCTTGGTGAAATACATGGATCCATGCCACACAAGCTGAGAACGAGTGATTCCTCATCTGTGAGCAGAGACTGCTTTCTCTAAAACCCAAAATACATTGCTGGAGCTATGGCTCCAGCACAAGTTAACATCTGTGAAAGATATGGAGTAAAGTATGGCACCTTATGTCACTGCCACAGCTGGGCTTCCTGGAGCTTAATTTGCCCTCTCAGCATGTTGTACTGATTATAAATACAATGCTGCTCTTGTTGCCAGAGGCCATGACATATCGCTTGGCACTCTGCAACCCTCAGAACAATTTTTTCCCTTTCCCTGTTCACCTCAGTCAATCACAGCTTCAGAAAGCAGCCCTCTGCCACCCAGCATAGGATTACATGTCATTTATAATTTTACTCGCTTCAAAAAGCTAACGCTTAAGTTAATAAAGTGGAAAGATAGTGAGTACGGTGTCCCGACTAAGAAGAGGCAGATTGAAGTTGTTGTTATTATTTGGGTTGTGGGGCACGGTAGGGGTGAGGAAATGGGAGACATAAAAATAAAGAGCTAATAGCCCCTTTGGTGTCAAGAAAAAAGAGAAAAGGAGGCAGCTCTTCGATGAGATATAAAATAATAATAATTCTCAGACACTACTTTTTTTTTTTTTTTCCTCTTATTCATTTAAAAATACATGTGTATTTCTAGGCATGAAATTTATGCAAGTGGAAGCTTTTTGCCTCTGAGGCTGGATGTTTTAATCACATGAGAATTCAGAGAATTTCCAGCACTTAATGCAATTTACCTAACAGATGAAAAGTTTGCATAAAGTTTTAAAAGAATAGATACTTTTCTAATTTCAATCTGATTTAACTGAGAAACTCACAGTTTGTGTGTAGATATGTTGAAGGGACAGGAGTTTTAGAAATCCTTTATTCACAAAATAGGCTAATAGAGATAACATACTATAACTCAAACCCTGACAATACTTGAAATTAAAATGTTTGGAGACAAGGAGAATTGTTTTAAGTTGTACAAGGACAGAAAATGTCTATTTCCAAACTCAGTGATTTAAATATCATTGGATAAGGTTCACAATAACCTGAAAATTAGCAAGTGTTAATCATTATCAAAACAAATATCTCACTGAAACAGGACAGGATCTTAAATGCAGCAACAGAAGTTGCAAACAGAATTTGTAAATGAACAAAAGAAAATTAATTGGTGGACCACTTGATGGCTAAGTAATTGATTGGATAGTTGCACTTAAAGAGTTGAAGTCAATGGCTTGATGTCCAGGTAGAAAACAATGATGAGTGTTGTTCCTCAGTGGTCTGTACTGGGACTGGTGCTATTTGACATCTTTGTTGGTGACATGGACAATAGGATTGAGTGCACCCTCAGTAAGTATGTGGATGGTGTCTAGCTGAGTAGTGTGGTCAACACACTGAAGGGAAGGAATGTCCCTCAAGAGTTGGCCCCCCAAAACAACATACTGTTTAACAATGCCAAGTGCAAGGTCCTGCACCTGGATCAAGGCCATCCACAGTATTAATACAGACTGGGCGATGAAAGGATAGAGTCCTGCAAAGAAGGATTTGGGCATACTGGTGGATTAAAAGCTCAGCATGAACCAGGAATATGTGCTTGCAAGCCAGGAAACCAACCATATCCTGGGCTGTATCAAAAGAATTGTGGCAAGTAGGTTGAGGGAGGTGATTCTCCACCACTACTCCACTCTCATAGGACCCCACCTGGAGTACTGCATTGAGCTTTTGGACCCCGCAGCATAAGAAAGACATGGACCTGTTAGAGTGGATCCAGAAGAGGGCCATGAAGATGATCAGAGTCCTGGAGCACCTCTCTTATGAAGACAAGCTTATAAAGTTGGCCTAGAGTTGGCCTAAAGTTGGCTTTATAAATTTAGCCTAGAGAAGACAAGGCTCCGGGGAGACCTTATAGTGGCCTTCTAGTATTTAAAGGGGGCGTACAGGAAAGCTGTGGAGTGACTGTCAGGGAGTATAGTAATCAAACAAGGGATAAATGTTTTTAAACTAAAAAAGAGTAGGTTTAGATTAGATGTAAGGAATAAATTTTTCATGATGAGGGTGGTAAGGCATTGGAACATGTTGCCCAGAGAAGTTGTGGATTCCCCATCCATGGAAGTGTTCAAGGCCAGGTTGGATGGGGCTTTGGGCAACCTGATCTAATGGAAGGTATCACTTCTTGTGGCGGGGAGATTGAAAATGGATGATCTTTTAGGCTTCTTCCAGCGTAACCCGTTCTATGTTCCTATGATTCTATGAATCTGTGATTTAATCCTTGGAAACAACTTCTTATTTGCCTGCTCACCAAAAGGACAGAAGAACTTATTTCCTCTATTATTATTATTTTTTAAAATCTATTTATGTAGTTGTTTTAATTCATAGTAGACCTAAAATCTCTGAATGTCAGTGGACTGTAAATATGTGCTCAGAGTAGGTATGTACTTGAATGGTTTTAAAATCTATGCTTAAGGATGTTGCTGAACTGACAAATAAGATCATGACAACGTATCATTTAATTGCTGATGCAGATTCAGCAAGATTATAAAGAAAACTGTATTCTCATTACCTTACCAAAAGTAAAGAAAGCAAATTACTCCATAGTTTGTCCACAATTAATTTCCTTATTCACATATATTATTTTTGACTTATGGAAAAACATATATGAAAACATGCTTTGAAGATCGAGAAGAATGTGCATTGAGTTCATAAGTGTAGTAAAAAATATTAATTCAACTGTACCATCTAACCAGATTTAAATATCTTTATATGCAACTTGTAGTAACAAATTAATATTTGTACTATGCAATTACTTAAAAAAATGTTACTTATAGAATAATAGAATGGCTATGCAACTGAATGGAATGGAGTGTCCAGATCATTGTTTAGAATAAAATGCAGATTCAATATATGAGCTCCTGAAGAAAAAATAAGTTAATAAGTTATGCTGGTGGTCAACCAGCTGGAAAGTAGGTTGGCAAAAAAGGGACCTGGTTTTCCTGGTCATCACAAAGTTAAGCATGTGCCAGCAGTGTGCCCAGAAGTGTTAATAGTATCCTGGGCTACAATAGGCAAAGTGTTGCCAGCAGGTCAAGGGAAGTGATCCTTCTGCTCTACTCAGAGGCCATACCTGAGTCCAGTTCTGAGCTCCACAGTACAAGAGAGACATAGATGTTCTGGACAGAGTCCAACAAAGGGCTACAAAGATGATAGAAGATGACGATTCTTTCCAGAGAGGAAAGGCTGAGAGAGATGGGACTGTGCCGACTGAGGAAGAAAAGACTCAAGGGTATTTCATCCGTGTCAGTGTCCTGAAGGGAGGGTGCAAATAAGACAGAACCAGGCTCTTTCCAGTGGTCTCCAATGACAGAATAAGAGGCAATGGGTACAAATTGGATGAAAAGAAGTTCCCTCTGAACATCAGGAAACACTTGTTTACTGTTGTCCTGGTTTCAGGTAGGACAGAGTTAATTTTCCTCCTAGTAACTGGCAGGGTGCTATGTTTTGGATTAGAATGAGAAGAGCGCTGATAACATGCTGATGTTTTAATTGTTGTAGAGAAGTGCTTACACCAAGCCAAGGACTTTTCAGCTTCTCTCTGTCCTGCTAGCGAGCAGGCTAGGGATGCAGCAGGAGCTGGGAGGGGATGGACCCAGGACAGCTGACCCAAACTGGCCAAAGGGGTATTCCATACCATCTGACGTCATGCTGAACAATATATAGGGGTGGCTAGCCAGGGTGGAGGGGGGGCCGGCTGCTCGGGGATAGGCTGGGCATCGGTCAACGTGTGGTGAGCAATTGCATTGTGCATCACTTATTTCGTACACATTAATACTATTATTATTATTATTGTTATTATTGTTATTATTTTTCCTGTCTTAATAAACTGTCTTTATCTCAACTCACAGACTTCACTTTCCCATTTCTCTCCCCCATCCCGGAGAGGGAGGGGGGAGGGTGAGCAAACGGCTGTGTGGTGTTTGGCTGCCAGCCAGGCTAAACCATAACAACTGTGCATGGCACAGGTTGCCCAGAGAGGTTGTGGAGCCTTCCTCCTTAGAGATATTAAAAAGTTGCCTGGACATGGTTCTGGGCAACCTGTTCTAGGTGGCCCTGCTTTAGCAGGGGAGTAGGTGATGACCTCCAGAGGTCCGTGCCAACCTCAGATGTTCTGTGATTGTGTAATGGAAGAAATCGTTCAAGACTCTTGGAATCTTGATTAGGTAATTTTATTTATTGAAACAAAAGGAAAATTGATATGGAAGACAAATGTCCCCAGAGTTTCACTCTGCTGTGTTCTCCTGCAATAGAAATCAATTAGAGAAAACAATAGCCCACAATCTACGTCTTTGGTGGGAATAAATTAGTAACTAAACAGACTTAAGTTTACCCATGCCACTGCATAATTTTGAGTACCCATCATAGTGATTTTTAAATTTTTTAAATTTTACAAAACTTGGACACTTACATGTGCTGTAGCAGTTTCAGTTTGCAAGTTTTAGATATAGTTAATCTACTGTCCTTGCATTTTTTGTGACATATTTCAAATATAGAAATGTCTACACTTCTCAGAAAGTATTTTATTGGTGAAATGTGCTCTTTTCATCAGATAACACCTTTTCCCTGCAGCCAAAAACTTCCCACAGAGTACATTCTACAGACTGCAGAGTACCTCCGTTTTGCCAGGTTTTATCAGGAAGTAATCTGTACATAACCTTCTGCAGAGAAGGGCCTTCAGCATAGCCACAAGCCCTGATTTACCTACTTTGAAGCAGATACGAATGTGCACCCCTCACCTGGTCCACAAAAGCTCTAGCCGCCATATCAGTATGGCCAAAGCAATTCCCGAGCAGCGCTACAGGCTGGGAGATGAGTGGTTGGAAAGCTGCCTGGCAGACAAGGACCTGGGAGTACTGGTTGATATGCAGCTGAATATGAGCCAGCAGTGTGCTCAGGTGGCCAAGAAGGCCAACAGCATCCTGGCTTGTATAAGAAGCGGCGTGGCCAGCAGGTCTAGGGAGGTGATTGTCCCCCTGTATTCGGCTCTGGTGAGGCCGCACCTCGAGTACTGTGTTCAGTTTTGGGCCCCTCGCTACAAGAAGGACATGGAGGTGCTCGAGAGAGTCCAGAGAAGGGGAACAAAGCTGGTGTGGGGTCTGGAGAACAAGTCTTACGAGGAGCGGCTGAGGGAGCTGGGGTTGTTTAGCCTGGAGAAGAGGAGGCTCAGGGGAGACCTCATCGCTCTCTACAGGTACCTTAAAGGAGGCTGTAGAGAGGTGGGGGTTGGTCTATTCTCCCACATGCCTGGTGACAGGACGAGGGGGAATGGGCTAAAGTTGCGCCAGGGGAGGTTTAGGTTGGATATTAGGAAGAACTTCTTTACTGAAAGGGTTGTTAGGCATTGGAATGGGCTGCCCAGGGAAGTGGTTGAGTCGCCATCCCTGGAGGTCTTTAAAAGATGTTTAGATGTAGTCCTTAGTGATATGGTTTAGTGGAGGTTTTGTTAGTGTTAGGACAGAGGTTGGACTAGATGATCTTGGAGGTCTCTTCCAACCTAGACAATTCTGTGATTTCTGTGAAAGACTGAACTAAGATGCAGTTGAACAGCTTGAATGGGAGAGACAGCAGTTTATGCTACTGACAAGTGATGTCAAGAGAAAATGGTCTAAAAGCTCAATGTCTCTCATTTATCTCACGTCTTAGTCCTGGGTTATTGGATAATACACTTTTCCTCTTTATTTATTTTTTTTTTCCAGTCACACATAAAGGAGTTTTATTTTTCATCTACAGCAGAATAAAAATGAATCGCAAATCTTGTCTTTTTTTTTTTTTTTTTTTTTTTTTTTTTTTTTTACGTGTGTTTTTGAAAAAAAAAAACAAACTATTTTTTGGGGGGTTTTAATATAGTTTTATCAAGAGTCTGATTATTCTCTTATTTGATTGGTGGCTGTATTTGACCAAATCTTCATTTTGTGTTAATTGCTTCAGTTCTGTTACTTTTTCCAATGACTGTCCCAAAGGATATGTAGCTGTGATGTCCTTTAAAATCTGCGTAGAAAACAAAACAGATTTTGAATCAGGCTTTCACTGACATTTACATTTGTTCTCTGAAACAAAGACTGTCACATTAAAAAAAAATAAAAATAAATAAATCTTGTGTACTGTACTTTTTGCACCTCACTTAGCTCATTCGATCAAACTAGACAGGTTAGTTTCACTTTCTGCTCTCAAGTGATGAAGGGTACCAAAAGCCTTTCTATTTTCTCTAACTTATGTAAAAATCACTGGCCTATGAATTCTAGTTTTAGACTAGTAGCGGTACTTTAACCTTGCCTGAACTTAGAATATACAAAAAACTATATTGAATCAAACCAAGCAAACACTTAGCCTAGTATCCCATCTTACACAAATGCTATAGTCAAGTCCCAGGAAAGACTCCAAATATAAAATAAACATATTCTGTTACTGTGCAGAATATTCTTATAGCCTACAATATTTTTCAGGACAAAAACTTTCATCCCTAGAGCTTGTGTCTTTTCGTCTAAAAGATTTCAATGAGTTTCTCTTCCATGAACATATCCAATCATTTTTTATAACACATATAAATTGCAATAACCACTGCATCCTGAAGCAAGTAGTTTCACAATGTAATTATTTAGTTCACTTTAAGATTCTTAGGCATACATGCTTCAAGAGAGGAAAGGAATTGTGTTATGTGTTATTAGGAAAGTCATAATTATTGGAGGTGGAGTTGAACTAATGAAGATTTAACTACCCAAAAATAAGGAGTTTGTCCAAACCATCTGTCTAAGTTCTAGTTGTGAACAATGATGAAAGGGAGGGAACTGCACAGGACAACTCTTTCCACATATCTCTCTGTTACCATGGAATAAATGTCCCTGTACTTATGTTTGTTTCTCTCCATTAACTAAAGCTGGACAACCAGTTTAGGTGAGATGCCAACCAAATGAATGCAAACAAAGTGAATCACTCCCCATATTACTTTGGCCAGGATGAGTCTTCATCAAAAATACCTAAAAATGCAAACATTAAATGAGCCATTATTTGCACTGCGTAGTCTACGTATACCATTTGAAGCATGACTGTATTTTCATATATTTCAGCGTGGATCAGGAAAACATCACTTCTTCCTGCCAGGAACTTCATTTTCACCAGTGGAGAAACTTTGTATTTAAAACTCAGTAGATGGGTATATTTTGCATCTTTAATTCTTGAAAGCGGGAGATACTGATATGGCAAAATTAGTTTAATTAAGGTCTATCATATGTTAGTCAAAACTGGCTTGATTATCTTGAATTGGGGAAATCTTAAATTTACTGGCACAGGTTTGGCTTAACCTTCTCAGACATATTTTTGGAAGCCTTTTTGCTGTCTCTTTTTCTTTCAAAATACTTAGGGTAATCTCATTATACAGAATAGCATGCACAATTAATAGATATGCTAGGATTATCAAGAGGGTTTTAAAGCAGTATAAACGAGGGAAAAAGATACTATGACAATCAAGTTGCACACACTTAAATATAAAAGCCAGCCTGTAGGCTCCTTATTATGACAAATCCCTTCACAAACAATCTTGCAAGAAACCCATTCTTTAGCTCTGCTTCCATTTAGATAGATGTCTGAAGACAGCATTTAGGATACCTAATACAGCTATTTAATTTGCACTTAAATTTTGTAAATCTCATGGTTACTGTAGATCTCTTGCTTAAATGCCTGAAATAAAGTGTGATTAAGAATACAAACCAAAGCCATTTTAAAATATAGGCACAAGTTGTTTTACATCCACTAATTTAGTACAAGATCTTCATATAATAGATTGTGAAAACACAAAAAGTTGACCTGAATGCTATCAGTCTTCTTGGTACCAAAGTTCTGTAATATCTTCCCATCTTTAAAGCTATGCTGAAGTCAAGCAAAAAAAAAAAAAAAAAAAAAAAAAAAAACACACTTTTTAAAAATAATTATTAACAGAAGCTTCAAAAATGAAACACGAGTAAAAGTATTTAAAGCTAAGCATATTCCACACTCCATCCAAAATCAGGTTCCAGAATACAGGCATTTTAAAATGAGTTAGAATCTAGTTGAATCAAATCAAATCAAACAGAATTAAATAGTTCCATTGGTAGGGACCTCCAAAGATCGTCAAGTTCAGCTGCCTGGGCACTTCAGGGCTAACAAAAAAATAAAGCATATTAATGAGGGCATTATCCAAATGCCTCTTGAACTCTTATAGGCATAGGCCATCAACCACCTCTCTAGGAAATCTGTTCTGGTGTTTGACTACCCTCATGGGAAATAAATTTCTCTTAATGTCTAGTCTGAACTTCTGGTGCAGCTTTGTTCCATTCCTATGCATCCTGTCATCAGTTACAAAGGAGAAGAGGCCAGCACTTCGTTCTCCTCTTCCCCTTCACAGGAAACTGTAGAGAGCACTGAGGTCAGCTCTGAAGCTACTCTTCTCCAAATTAGACAGCTCAAGTGTTCTCAGCCTCTCCACACAGAACATGCATTCCTACCCTTTCACCAGCTTTGTCGCCTTCTGGATGTTTTCAAGTATTTTAACATCCTTTTTATATTGTGGAGCACAGAATTGTACACAATATTTAAGGTGAGGCCTAACCAACACCAAATATTGCAGAAAAATCACCTCTTTTGACAAGCTGGCTATTATTATGGTTTTGGCTGAATAAAATTAACTCAGTAAACTGAGTAAAATTAACTTTGCAGAGGTTCATATGATGCCATGTTTTCGATTTTTGATGAAAATAATGGTGATGACACACCACTGTTTTAGTTGTTGCAAAGCAGTGCTTACACAGAGCCAAGGACATTTCTGCTTCTACTGCTGCCTTGCTAGTGAGGGGACTGAGGGTATGTAAGGGGACACAACCAGGACAGCTGACCCGGACAAGCCAAAGTGATATTCCATACCAACAATAAAAGCTGGGGTAAAGAAGGAGGGCATTTGTCTTCCCAAAAATACATTATGCGTGATGAGCCCCACCTCCCTGGAAGTGGCTGAGCATCTGCCTGCTGATGGAAAGTAGTGAACGAATTCCTCATTTTGCTTTGCCTGTGTGCACAGCTTTTGCTTTAACTAATAAACTGTCTTTATCTGAACACATGAGTTCTTGTATTTTACCTTTCTGATTCTCTTCCCCATGCCGCCTGGAGAGGATGAGTGAGCAGCTGTGTGGTACTCAGCTGCCTGCTGGGTTAAACCACAACAGCTATGCTGTGTTTAATGCCCCCAAAATGCAGTTTGCCCTCTTGGCTGCTAGACTCGTGTGAAAACTGCTGTCAACACCAGATCACTTTCTGCAGTGATGCTCTCCAGCCACTCATCTCCCACTGTGTACCTGTGTCTGGCGCCTATGATGAGTTATGATGATAAATCATCCAATTTAAATTGAGAAGTGAAAGTCTGAGGTTTTTGTGTTTGCTGTTGTTGTTGTTTCTTTTCTTTTTTTTTTTTTTTTCTTTTTTTTTTTTTTTTCTCTTCAGTATCAAAATTATGGAAATAGGAAATATATGGTAAAAATTTTGATTACTATTTAAATAATGTAGACATCAGATAAGAGAAGAAACAAGAAAAAGAATCCTGTTAACTAATAAAGATTAGGAAAGAAGAAAGTATTTTAAAGCAGAATATGAACCAAAAAAAAGTACATCTGCTAGCTGCAGATGGTAAAAACACAAATAGGGACATAGAAAAGGCAGAAATATACAGGATATATTTCTGTTCCGTATTTGGAATGATGTAGGTGGATGTATCCATCCCATATGATATTGTGGGTAAAATATAAAGTTTACCATCTGTAACAAAAGGAGATGTGAGACAGCATCTAAGGGCTGAGAAACAAGCTTTCCAGTCAGGCATTAGCAGACCAGTTTAGCCATCTTTTCAAAAGGAAAAGAGAAGGTCTTCATCTTTTTCTGAAATCACTTACACAAGGAACAATGTAAGCTACCCATGGGGCCTTTCATTCTTACCAACCAAATCATCACAAATGTCAACTAGAGAGAGAAATTAATAAAATTCAGTACTGGAATAGAATCTGATTTCTCAGAAGGGAGGATAATTAAACTGAGAATTGCACGCAATGGGATGGTTAGTCCTTAAAAGCCAAGGAATTTAATTCTAACATAAGCAGTTTAATTCTTGTTGCCAGGAAAAATGCCCTGAACTACATGCTCTGGGCTAAAGGATTGCTGTCATTCTGGATTGCTGTGGTAGAACTTCCATTTTGGAATCTCTCAAGTGTCTTCTCTTAAGAGGTTTGACAAACCTCCTTAGTGAATGCTAATTGTGAGTTGTATGTTAGTTTCTTGAGGATCAAAGTCCATTGTGGGAGAGGTGTGAGTTACACTGGGAACCCTGAGTTGGTGATCTAATGGTCCCTTTTGGCAAAATACATGATGCAGGTGCCATTTCTGGCTTGGGAATTGCTCAGGATACTAAGTAGAAAAGAAAACCCACCTTTCTGGAGCTTTAAGATATACATAGTGAGGTCTCTCATGGGACTGCAGAGGAGGAGCTGGGTTTAATTCTAGGTATTTCTTCAACCATATACCTGTTTAGACTGTCTCTGTAACAAGTATACACTCCCCAAGGGTTACTATCAAAAATATTAGTTAGACGTAAACATTTATTGCCTATATTAATATTAAGAGAAATGCTGTAAAATTGGAGAAGATCTATTTAAAAATATATATATATATATATAGTTTTATTTTTTAATGGGGGGAAGTGAAATAAAAGGAAAAGAAAAAAACAAAGCACTTATCGAAGTCACCGTGCTGGCTGGATTCTTTCAAATTCCTTAAGAGTTTAGATGTATTAGTCTGGTGGAGTTGTTGTTTTCTGGGCCTGCATTAATTTGATCCATTCTTTTAGAACATGTGTATAACACTACAAAAAAGTATTATTGGTTTATAAATTACACTTGTTGTTTCAGGGCGATAAACAGAATGATGAATGCAGTCTTTGTTCAATCACCTTTTTATTCATGAAAGGCAAAACCATAGGTTCTAAAAACATTTATCTACATCAGGAGTAAGCCATAAACCTTTCAAAAATGCTCCCAGTAATCCAGGGAGGAGCTGCTGATTACTGTCATAACAAAGAGGATTCAATAATGCTAATGACTTTTCTTATGATAATCAATAACCTGGTGGAAACTACTTGAATCTTAATGAATCTCCCAGATGTAACCCACTTCTTGCAAACATGGAAATGGTTAGTGTGCATTCATGAGAATATTTGTTTCTATCAGATTAATCACAGAAAGAAGAACGTGTTTCCATGAACAAGAACTTCATGCCAGCAGCAGATGAACCAGAAAGAAAAGTTTCAAAATTTAAAGTGGGAAGCCAGATTGGTGTTTACCTAAACACTTTTTGCTTTCTGTTTCCTGGAATTTTAGGATTAAATTCAGTCAAATCAAGAAAAATATCAGTTTAGGTACTTGATTCATTAGACTCTAAACTGAGCATGGTAATATCCGGCCATATCACCCAGATTTGCTGTGAATTATCAGCATGACTTGGGATTCAACATTTTCCTAGCTCTGAGTATTTCCCCTCTGGCTGCATGGACATGGTGAGATACATCTGGCATAACCTCAGCTTTATGTTGCCGGGCAGTTCAAGTCAAAGAAAAGAGAGATGTGCTTTCCAGGGACATTTGTCCCACCTATCCTCAATAAATATTTTAGAAAATAATAAATAATCTTCTTCAGGGTCCTGCTGATGAAAAATGAAACAAATTACTTGTTTATGGTTGATACCTAACTTTTAGATGGTAAAAGTTAGGCAGTATTAATCCTGTTCATTGTGTGTGTGTGTTGCCCCAACAACATTCAGACAAAAAAAAAGAATGCTCTCATAAAGCACCCAACTTATAAATCCAGTGAGATACTGCAAAGATTTAAAGCTACCTATATTAATATCAAAGCAATCAAAATTATATCTCAGAAAACAGGCAAACAGAAGTAAACTCTTTTAATTCAGTAATGCTAAAATATAAAAATAAAATTGATTTTCAAATGCAAGTTATCTTTACTTTCTGATTCATCTATATCTACTTATATAGAGAGATAAAAAATGATGAATTTGGGGTAGAATATACATTAAAATATTTAAATTTTCACTCCATATTTCACTCCAGCTTTGCCTTCTCTTTAGTACAACTGATTACACAAACTAATATAATCTCTAGACGTAATGTGTATGCTGATATTCAACTTATGTTTTCCACTTGGTTCACTCCAATTTTTTTTCATGATAACTTTTCCTTATTATTGTTTGCAAATTTTTCATAAAAATACACCAAATCGGGAACAAATAGAAAAAAACAAACAAACAAACAAAAAAACCCAAAAAACAAAAAACAGAAAGAGAGAGAGACAGAGACAGAGAAAGGTGGCAAAGACAACAACAACAACAACAAAATCCCCAAAGTTTCTCTTGGTAATCTGTCACAGGACCACAGAATCACAGAATGTCTGAGGTTGGCAGAGACCTCTTGAGGTCATCTTGTCCAACTCCCCTGCTAAAGTAGGGCCACCTAGAACAGGTTGCCCAGAACCATGTCCAGGCAACTTTTTAATATCTCTAAGGAGGAAGGCTCCACAACCTCTCTGGGCAACCTGTGCCATGCCAGCATTCAGCCACTTGCACAGTACAGAAGTATTTCCTGATGTTCGGAGGGCACCACCTTTGCTCCAGTTTGTGCTTATTAACTCTCATCCTGTCACTGGTCACCACTGGAAAGAGCCTGGTTCCGTCTTCTTTGCAACCTCCCTTCAGGACATTGACATTGATGAAATTTCTTCTTTTCTTCCTCAGACTGATCAGTCCCATCTCTCTCAGCCTTTCCCCTCTGGAAAGAATCATCATCTTCCATCATCTTTGTAGCTCTTTTTTTGACTCTGTCCAGAACATGTCTCTCTTGTACTGTGGAGCCCAGAACTGGACTCAGTACTACAGGTATGACCTCCACCACTGCTGAGTGGGATGTTTGTGGGAATAATAAAAATCCACAGCCAACCTAATCTGTGTTACCACCATAAGTGCTATCTATCATCATCACTCTAAATTTAACTGTATTCCAAGGGCAAGATCTTTTTTGTTGTTGTTCTTTACCATTTTTTTTTTTAAATATATATATATTAAATGCCCATAGTAATCTAGAAATATTGAAAGTATATATATATATATATATAATATAGTATATATATAGTATATATACTATATACTATATATGTATGTATACACTATATATACTATATATATACTATATATACTATATATATATATATATGTATATATATATATACTGCCCATACTATGTGCATTCTCTGCTTTTCTTTTATTCAGATGGAATGTTTTACCTCTATAGAATCTTCCTAAGTAGCTAGGTGCCCAGTCAGCAAAGTAAGTGTTACAAATAGTGCCCAGATTCCTGTACTGTTATGAGCATTTCCATGTTCCTATATGAGAATTTAGATTAATGTACATAACTTATTGGCTGTCTGATGGATACCCAGAAGCTGATGACTGAAACTCATGACTCATTTCACGTAAAGAGATAAATCATTAGCATGAAAGCGACTAACCTTGAGGAATAATCCTGGCCTTTTCATTTCCCTACAGAGTCACATTTTAACTGATTAATTGGTTGGTTGGTTGTTTTGTTTTGCTTTGTGTTTCCAAAGAGGATGTCATTACTAATGCTGTCTTTTCCACTTCTATGCCGATGGCCAATCTGTGCAAACTTCTTGTTTTCAAACATTTGAGGAAGAGAGTATGGTCATGGAGTATTACCTTATCTGAAAACCTGTATATATAACTCTTTTACAACACAGAAATGCTATATGACACATGGCAAACAGAAAGGACATAAAGACTTTGCAATCTCCATTCAGTGATGGGTGCCAAATAAAAAACAAATGAATACACAAACCAGTCCATCAACATACTCCTTCAAAAACAAACAGACAAACAAACAAAAACTCAAAGCACTACTTCCCAAAAAACAATTTTCCTCCCTCAGCCCCCAGACTTAAACCTAAGTTTGGTAAGGACTTAGATCTTTTTCATTTGAGTTGAGCTATAATTCTTTTCCCTTAAATACAATAAAAATAAAATAAGCATCTCAGAAGTGCCAAGACCCTACAGTTATTCAATGAAATTGACATTCTTGTTAGTTTTGTTGCTACAAGAAATAGTGAAATTGATATGAATAGTAATTTGCAAAGGAACCAGAGAGATACACTGGGGTCCCCATCTCTAGTGTAGGTTTTCCAGAAACACAGTCAGGATTCCTTCTATATCCAGTCTTGGCCTTTTCTGGTGTACAAAGAGCATTTATTGGAAAAAAAAATATATATATATATACAGTCTTGGCCTTTTCTGGTGTACAAAGAGCATTTATTGGAAAAAAAAATATATATATATATATATGTATATATATATATTTACCTAAATAAAATACCCTTTTCAACTTTTTTTTTTTTTTTTTTTTTTTTTTTTTTTTGGCATACATGAATAAGAGCACAGAGGAATGAAGATGATTCATCTGGAATTCCTGCAAAAAGCCTAACTATTGTAGAAATCATAGAGTCTACATCTAGTGCATGACTGAATTCTGCCAGCTCTCATAATGTGATTCCTCCTACAATCCTGCAGTTCAAAACAATCTCCTTGTCTTGTAGAAGAGGAGCTGATATACTTTTCCTCTCTGTAGGTAGTACCGATCTGGCAGTGAAGACTTCTTAATTTTTTTTCTTGATACATTTCCTATGTAAGTAAAAACAGACAGTTCAGTAACAACAACAACAACAAAGAATGGCCTTATGGCAGACCCTTAAAACAAATCTGATTGAGATGACCAGCGTACATCTTCCCTCCATTTTTTTTTTTTTTTTTTTTTTTTTTTTTTTTTTTTTTTTTGTGGGGGGAAGGTTAGTATAGCTCTAGTGGAAGTAAATTGTCTCACTACTTATTCTTTAGCTGTTAGTAGATTATCTACAGTATGAATCTGAATGCTAACCTGGCTAGTTATTCCATCCTGTCCATCAAGTACCTAATAATGGGGACTCAATGTAGCTCTTGCACAATATATTTTCTGTGCCCTTAAAGGTGAAAGTGTAATAATAAATTGGAGAGTTTTGTGAAGAAAGATGTCTTTGAAATTAGCTATTACATTCACTTGAATGTACCAAAGCAAATTTATGATGATTAATTATATTACAATGAACACCAAAGCACGTAATAATGATTTGCTACTTACGATAAAGCTTTGCCAATATTTTCTACACCCGAGCGACATGATATGCAATAAATCCAATGAAACTCTCTTAAACAAACAAAGGGGAAAGGGATGAAAGGATTGGTCTTGCGATGCTAAACGTTTCAAAGGGCAAACAGAGGCCACAGACACTACTTTTTCCATGTCAAAACTTTGCTATGTTAGCTCCCATTAATGAAGAAAAGAGCCGATAAGTATTGATATACTCTTTCACTCAGAATTCAAGCTAGTATTCAAACAGAATCTTACCAAGTTACGTCATTACTCACTTTTTTACTTTTTGTTATTGTTCCTGTTTTTGTTGTCATTAGGATTATTTTCTTTTAAATCTTTTTCTGCTTGATCTTACCTTCAAATTGTTTATTTAAATAATAATAAAAAAATATATGTATTTTAAGTGTCTGAAGTATATGTATTATATTATATATATGTATATATTATATATATGTATATTTTATATTCATATATATATGAATGTTATATATACATATATATATGTATATAATTATAATTATATTGCAATTATATAATTATATGTATATTATAATTATATAATATGTAATTATATGTAATTGTATAATATGTAATTATATAATTATATGTATATTATAATATATAATTTATATATATATATATATATATATATATATTATATTCATATATATAATATTATATATTATATATATGAAGTATATGTATTTTAAGTGTCTGTAAAATGAACTGTGTTTATGAACCTGCCTCTAGAATGCTATTTTTAGGAACCATAAAGCCATAATCATGAACAGTGTCCAGTCAAGTCTGAAACACCCAGCTGAGGAATGATTTAGCCTATTGTTCTCTTTTTTATGCTTGCGTATTGTCTTGTTAGCCTCCAACAATGTCACATTAGTTCTTTATTCAACCTGTCTTGGTGAAATCCGTTCTCACAATTTCTCATTTAGGTTAATTTTGCTTTCAAATAAATAAATAAATAAATTAACATACTTTCCTTCACAATGGATGTCTGTTGCTGGAATTAGAGATTCTGAGAAGTGCAACAATATCTATATTTTTGCACAAATAGTGGACTACAGTTTTCTTTGTTTAAAAGAACACAAATCTATTGACTACCAAAACTGAATTCATTGAAATATTTTATAATAGGATGAATTTGGTTTGTGCTTTTATGCTTAGCAGCCTTTTTTTTTTTTTTTTTTTTTTTTTAATCTTTTAATTCTGTTATGCCCCCACATTTTCTAAATATGAAGAAGTAATCAGTATTAAGCAAGACTGACCTTTATTGCCCATTTCTTTATTTACTATATGAAATACACAATAACTTCTTTCAAATTAAATAACATTAATCCTCAGTCTTTTCTCATGCGGAAATCCTCTGGATCATATTTTCTTTAAAACTTGATAGTACAGAAGAAAACTGGGCAGTTCTGTTTTGTTTCTTATCTTTTCACAAATTCTCTGTATTGTTTTAGACAATGCTAATATTTTCCTGCTCAAAAATTGTGCCAACAATAATTTTTTAAACACTGTAAATTACTTTGAGAACCTACTGTAAAGTTTTTTCCATGTGTTTTTAAGATTCAGCATATGTCAGATACTTATAAACAATTGGGTTTAAAGGTATTAATGAATTACTTTTTGTCAGCTGTGGAATTGCTCTCCAACTACAATTAAGATTTTGAATACCTTGATTCAAGGTTTGACTCTGCCAAAGATATGTGGTGACTTTTTTTTTTTTTTTGGTTTG
>NC_049198.1:6242538-6276121 GCF_009769625.2 Cygnus olor | reverse complement strand
GAGGAAGGGAAGGGAAGGGAAGGGAAGGGAAGGGAAGGGAAGGGAAGGGAAGGGAAGGGAAGGGAAGGGAAGGGAAGGGAAGGAAGGGAAGGGAAGGGAAGGGAAGGGAAGGGAAGGGAGGGAAGGGAAGGGAAGGGAAGGGAAGGGAGGAAGGGAAGGAAGGAAGGAAAGGAAAGGAAGGAAAGAGAAGGGAAAGGAAAGGAAAGGAAAGGAAGGAAAGGAAAGGAAAAGGAAAGGAAAGAAAAGAAAAGAAAGGAAAGGAAAGAAAAAAAGAAAAGAAAAGAAAGAAAAGAAAGAAAGAAAGAAAAGAAAAGAAAAGAAAAGAAACGGAAAAGAAAAGAAAAGAAAAGAAAAGAAAAGAAAAGAAAAGAAAAGTGAAGAAAAGTGAAGAAAAGTGAAGAAAAGAGAAGAGAAGAAAAGAGAAGAAAAGAAAAAAGAAAAAGAAAAAGTCTTGAATGATTAATTTTAAATTGTCATTTGTTAAATGGCTACTAGCACACTACTAGCAAACATGTCATCTGAACTGCAGATGATAAATCCATATAAGTCCTTCTACACCTTAGTGGAAAAGTCTGAAGCTCCGAGATGAAAATTTTCTCTCAATGTTTTATTTCTGTGAAATAAAAAGCAATAAATCCCAGGATTTAAAAAAAAAAAAAAAAAGATAGAAAAAGATGAGAACACTATTGCCAATAAAATTTACAAACTCAAATAAAGGATTTCTCCATCCTTCTAAATATCCTTCAATAAACTCATAAAACCTTGGTTTCTTAAACACGGGGAAAGTGCTTTCATTTATCATAGTCACTGTGTAAAAGTCATTGTTTCAGAAGCTACACTTTTTGCTTCTGATAAGGTTATACTTTTACTTTCCAGCTCAAGTCTTACCTGAGGCCCACAGTAATGCTTATTACATATACAATAGAGGCAAGGAATGAGTGAATTGGCTCAGTGAATGCCTGAATGAACTAGCTCAACTTTTAGATACATTAAAAGCCACTGCCCTTTCTCCTTTCTGAAAGTTTTACACTTCTGTGTTCCAGAAAGCATTAAGTGTTCACATTCCTCACATCTTAAAAACTTGAGGGACAGTGTCAAGCACTTTGCACAAGTCCAGGTAGAATACATTATTTGCTCTTCCATTATCCACCACTACTGTAACCTCATCTTAGAAGGCCACCAAATTTATTACACATGATCTAACCTTAGTGAAGTCGTGTTGGCTGTCACCAATTACTCCTTATTTTCCATGTGCCTTAGCATAATTTCCAGGACCTGATCCATGATCTTTATGGACACTGAGGAGAGATTGGCTCCATGATCTTGCTGGACACAGAATGCTGAGAGGCCGTCCAAAAAGACAAAATCTTTAAACACAGCTTCCTCAAAGCACCAAAAATATCCATTTTGATCTACACAAAAACAGGCAGGCATAGCTGGAAGCCAGTTAAGCTCAACATGGAACTATGAGTAATAACACAGTTATCTCAGGTCTCTGTGCCTATGAATAAAGTTTAGGAGCGGACGATACTCCCCACAGTAAAGTAGAGCCGAGATAGAAGCAACTTGAATGAATGGGCTGCATAAAAGTCCATGAATTGTACCTGGATATTGAGGGGACTTAGATGATGTCATTGTAAAGCTGGTCTCTAACATCTTTGAAAAATTATAGCAATAACTGTCTTATCTTTGAAAGGGGCAAATCATGCTTGACCAGCTCAATTGCTTTTTATTATGAAATGACTAGCTTCCTGGTCAACAGGAGAGCTATTTACCTTATAGTAAGGCTTTCAAAACAGCTTCCTATGGTTTTCCATTGAAATAGTTTCCTTTTAGCCAAATTACAGAGATATGGGTTGGGTGGTTTGGTTACTAAGTCGGTGAAAAATTGTCTGAACTATGAGATTCAAAGACTATCAAATGTAATCAATAGTCTGAGGTCTGACAGGCAGTTGATTAGCAGTAGACTTCCTCAGGGACTGGTACAGGCACAGGTTAACACATTTGTTAGCAGTCTGAACTATAGGTTGGACTGTGTCCTCATCAAAGCAAAATTACTGCATGACCAGTACAGGCTGGGAAATGGCTAGCTAGGTAGTAGCTCTGCAGAAAAAAGACCTGGACTCTTGCTAGCGTAAGTTAGCAGTGTGTCCTCTTGTAAGCCAAGGCTAATGAACTGCATTTGCAAAAGTGTAATCAGCGTGTTTTAGGAAGTGGCTATTAGCCTCTACGTGGAACTCATCGTATACCATCTGGAGTCCTGCATCCAGTTTTGGCCCTCCAGTACAAAAGCAGAGTGAATTTGGAGGATGACAAACAAACAACAAAAAAAAAGTTAGAAGGCTGGAATGTATTACGTAAACATTTGTCTGGAAAAGAGAAAGCTAAGGGGGAGTTAGGATTCCCGTCTTCAGCTACAGGAATGATAAAGTTGATAGAAACACACTTTTCTCGGAGGTGCACAGAGAAAGGACAAGAAGCAATGGGACCTAGTTACAGCAAGGGAAATTCTGATTGAATATAAGGAAAAAAAATAAATAGTTGTGACTTTAAAAGTCATTAAAGAATGAATCAGGTTCCTAGGAGGGGTGGAAAGGGTCTTCAAACCTGGAGATCTTCCAAACAGCTAAGTTGGAAACTGAGCAACTTGATTCTAGCTTATATATATATATATAAAGGATTGAATTCTATTCATAATTGTTAATTCTTCTCTAGCATATTTTATCCATGCATTTCATATATTTCTAAGGCTGAAATCCAAAAAGAACTTTACAATCTCAACATTCTGAGTAGTTGTACTGAACTTGTGTTTGCATAACTTTTGAAATGGAATTCACAATCCTAAATCAGGTGCTTATGCTCCTAAGAAGTTCTTTGAGAGAGGTGTATCTCAGCATGACATTCACAGAATGTTACTTCTAAGTGACATTCTTCAATCTTTATTCACAGAATCACAGAATCATCTAGGTTGGAAGAGACCTCCAGGATCACCTAGTCCAGCCTCTGACCTTACACTAACAAGACCTCCACTAAACCATACCACTAAGCTCAACATCTAAACATCTTTTGAAGACCTCCAGGGATGGTGACTCAACCACTTCCCTGGGCAGCCTATTCCAATGCCTAACAACCCTTTCAGTACAGAAGTTCTTCCTAATATCCAACCTAAACCTCCCCTGGCACAACTTTAGCCCATTCCCCTTGTCCTGTCACCAGGCACGTGAAAGAATAGACCAACCCCCACCTTGCTACAGCCTCCTTTAATTCATTACATTTAAGAAATATCTTCCTTAATGCAGGACCATATCCTAGAAGTCTCTATGGAATTTGAGGAGGGCTCACTGGTATTATGTAGCAGCTCAAATATTAGTGCATTTGTGGAGAAAAATGCACATAAAGGTTGCCCTAGAGAAGGAGCAAATCTGTAGCTTTCCTACCTCCAGTGTATCTAACTTTTGAGTTAGAGACAACTGTAATACTTTTTCTTCCATTTCTTCTTATTTTAGCTATATCAATATAACCCATAAGTAATTAGTTGAAGTGATAGCAGAAATTAAAATATGTTACACATATATAACATTTATATAAACCATGAGTCCCTAGTATTGTATGTCGCATAGCGGTTTGGTTTCTTAAAGGATTCTCTCTTCCCTATAAGTGATAAGAGAAAACATATTTTTTAATGTTGTGGCTGAAAAAATTAAAAAAATAAAAATAAAAAATCTACCTTCTAGCAATTAAGCTTCTTACTGTCATCCTTACTCTCCTTTGTACTTGCTCTTTCACTTATTCTTCAGTTAATTTTGAATTTTTCCATAAAAGAGAAAATATAATAAGGGTGAGAGTACATGACTCTCCTTGTGTTTTGTTCTTTTTTTTTTCTTTTGTTCTCATTTTCAGTTTTCTTTTTGCTCTTCTCAGGAGAGAAGCAAAAGGAACGCTCCATGAAGGCTCCTTATTGCTGTTCTAAGAAAGTTAAGTAAAAATAAATCCCATGCTACCTCCTGGTGATGCTATTGACTTTCTGGGTATGAAAAATCCCCTTATAGTTTATAGAGATCTAGTCACTAGAGTCAGAGAAGTCTGGAGAGCTATTCAAAAAACTGAATCCAAGTCCTTGCTTCCTAGTAAGCAGACTTGCTTACTGGATGCCGTTTTGTACTGACAAAAGTCTCTTCAAGTGTCTACACTGAATCAAGGCCATCTGACATGTTTCTCCTACTTGTCCAGAAAGGAACAAGTCCTCTGTGAAATTTTTTTGGAAATCTAAAATATATTGAAGACATTATATATGCACATTTAGGCCACTGTATCAGACTTTCAGTCTGAAAGCTTGAATCAGAATACGCTTTGTTTTGTATTTCCGCCAACATACAGATGTAATAAAGATAAGTATGGATCATGTTGCCAGTACTATTTGAGCATAACAGCCTAGTGTAGTCAGCTCATAGTTGATGTACTCAACCATTATTTAGGCAGTGATATACTTTAGGTGCAAATGACAGAACACTGGAATGGGAATTAGGAGAGCTGGATTGTATTTATGGCTCTGCTTTAATCTGCTACATGACCCTTAGTAAATACACCATCTTCTGTTATTTTATTCTCTTATCCATATTTATCTGTCCACATTGATCAGAGGAAAAGTTTCTTATGCAGGAAAACATCCTTGTTCATATTCCTTAATCCATATGTAGATATCTATTAATTACTTTGTTGTAATTATGGTAGTGTTAAGAAACAATACCTGTAAACGGAGTGGTATTATACTGTGCATAGACTATATAAATCTGGGACAGAGTTAAGGCTATTATTTTAACTAGGAGCTGTAGAAATACAAAGGAAACTGAGAATAAAAGGAAATATTGTACCTTCAGCTAAAAGCAACCACACTTACTCAGGAAACACTAATAAATCCATTAATTTTAGAAAGTGTTACAGTGACTGTAGCGAGATGATAGCTTAATAGTCAGGACATGGAAAAGAAGGTAATTTCACTTTGAATACAGTTTACTGAAGGAGCCACAGCCACTTAGGGGATTTTAGCTATATCTGAAATTCAAATGTCTCTAAATTTCAGCTCTGATCTTACACAACATAAGCTTCAGCATGACCCCACCCTTAGTTTTATTGTATCAGGCATTCTTTCGATCTGATTCTTCATACCTATTTTGTTATGGACATTTATGCAAGAAGCAAGTACGCAGTGAATAAAAATCATGACCTAAGCATAAATAGCATGTTTTGTATCTAAAACTGCATTTATTTTGCTTTGGGGCAAATGGCAGCCCAACATAAAAAGAAAAGGAAAAGCATGAATAGAGGACTAGATCTTAAAAAGCCAATACAGTACACAGAAGTAAAGCTTATTTAATTTATTATTTTTTTAAAGTTTGTCTAATTTTATCAATCCAAATTTAAGTTCTTTTCGAGGTAGTATATTAGGTGTTCACTTCTGGAGATACAAATTCTGTTCCACATTATGTAGATCAGAAATTAAATATATTTCATGATTCTATCATCCTCCTTCTCATTCTGTTTATCATAAAACCAGCAGTACCCAGTCTGGTCTATAAACAAAAAGTATCATTCATAAATAGAAGTGGGTAGAGGAGCTGTAGATCAGGACTGAGGCAAATTGGTTTTGTAAATGAAAACTTCATCAGTTCCTGATTCAGCGGAGCACTTGAACATAGGCATAGCATTTAGTACTTAATCAGTCCCACTGCTTTTCTGAAGTGGAGCTTTAGAAGAATTATTACTGGTTTAGACCAGTAACGTTAGTCTCTTACTAGCAGAAAAAGAACCATTCATGAGCATTAGCATAGGTTTGCTCTTGTGCAGAGATTGGGCAGCAACTTTGAAGTGCAAAGAGAGATTATAGTCTATAAATATATAATGGCTGATGTTGAGAGGCTGTGGATAGGCTGTTTTGTAAAAGGGGGAAAATTGCAATGTCAGGCAATGCACTCTGCTATTCTGTCTGACACTAGAAGTTTTCAAAAAATGACTCTACAAATAAGAGATTCTACATAATACAACTGTGAGGAAGCATAGAAAAAAAAGTGAGATTAGCATGAAATTCGATCAAAACAACGCTTTTGTTCTAGATTTTTTATTTTTGTTTGTTTGTTTTGTTTTCCTCCAGCAATTAATAAAATTATTTTTTCATCATGTTCCAAGTTTCTTAAAAACCTAGTGCCTAGTGCTATAAGATCAAGCCTTTCAAAAACAAATGCTGGAGATGAATTTTTTTTCACTTAGAATTTGGGATCATCATTGTATTCAGTTGTACCTGAAGTTATGAGGATCTATATTCTTATTTATGAAAAAAAAAAAAAAAAAAAAAAAAAGACTATTTTCAAAACTGGCCCAGGGTTTCCATTGTGCTGCAGATTCCTATGTGGTATTGTTAGGATTAATAAATCAGGTAAAACTACGTTAATTAAATGAAGTTTGGAATTGCTGTTTCTAAGCGATGAACGCCCT
Source organism: Cygnus olor (assembly GCF_009769625.2). Classification (NCBI taxonomy): domain Eukaryota; kingdom Metazoa; phylum Chordata; class Aves; order Anseriformes; family Anatidae; genus Cygnus; species Cygnus olor. The sequence goes on along the minus strand of NC_049198.1, from coordinate 6,269,632 downwards.
GACCTTATATAAACTGATGACCTGGAGTTAGACAGCTTTGATTCCTGGATAATACAATGAGTGAATGACCTATAAGACACAAAGACATGCCAAGGAAGTTTTTCTTAAATCTATTCTTTAAATGTTGTTTAAATCTCTAATAAAATAGAGTACATATAGAGTATGTCTATAGTAGCAGATTTTTGAAGTCCAGATTCATTTTCTTCTTTTTTATACATGCTTTACCTTTCTGTTGTCCTCCAGTTCAAGGGAATGGTAGTTATTTCCAAAGAAGTGCAATGAGTTTGTCTCTGCTTTACTCTTATTGCGTAAGAGTCAATGAATCTGGACTTACTGTGTTCTAATCAAATATTGCAAGCACTGGGTCACAAAGGCAAAGCTATTCACAGCTAATAATGTTGCCTGCATTGCAGGGAAACTGAGCTCAGCAGTCTGTCCTGAGTTTCTGGTCCCCTGATCATCCTGGCTGAGTGTTCTGGTGGATACCATCTCCCATCTCTTTCTGTGGCCCTAAGTAACCAGACTGCACAGTTTTCTGCATAGCTGGGATGTGCATCTGGGACCCCTGGCTGTGAGGTGCATCATGAGTGAATCTCTTTTGTAATGAAGACACAGCTTGCCTCCTTCTTCTGCCCCTTCATAAACATATGCACACAGCTGAGTGTTCTGCTGGGCCCAGTCTGAAATTACAGCAGGAGCGGGGTCTACAGGTAGCACCAGCAACAAAACTCTTAGGCTGTGAATGCTAATGTGGTGTCAATATGTAGTGACACGTTGGACAGCCGTGCTACAGACCACTGCATTGAAAGCCTGGGATGTCTAAATGCACTGACTTATCTGGAACTGACCCTGGTATATCTGACCAGCACTTTACTAGATGATGAACCTGTAACTAAACAACATGGACATTTTCTAGGATTTGGTAGTTGCAAGAGTAATTTTAGTGAATCTAGAATCATCCATTGGAGCTGAAGCCAAGCGGCATGGAATGAGCTTTCTGTGTACTATTTAGATTTTGAAATAGAAAGCCATATCCAAACTATCTAACGAAATTTGTTTCTTGCCTGTAGTCTGGGACAGGCAAGAAACTTGCCTGTAGCCTGGGACAATGCTGACTGACATACAACAAAGCCATGCTGGGGAGCACACTAACAATTTAACAGTGCATATGATTGAGCTCTTGTGCCTGGGAACATCCCCTGGTATTGTTTAATTTGCTAGTGTGGATTCAACCAAAGTGGGTTCATACACATGCCTTGAAGTTTGGATTACTAAAGTTTCAGCACAATGCTTCTGTTCTTTTGCCACTTCAGTCCTCCATTTCTGTACATGATCACACCAAAGTCCAGACCGCATTGAGAGAGATTTTTATAAGGTATGTACTTTCATAAAAAATGAGGTGTGACCTTCATGGACTGCTAAATAAGTAAAATTGTCCTGCATTACCTTTGTTGTTGACTCAAATGCATACTCATCTTCAAGGTGGACAGCATGAACACACTGGTTGGGAACTTTGTCTCACTTGACTCTAGATAGCTAGAGCATAGGTGTTTAAATATCTAAAATAAATTAGAGGAATTAAGCCCTAAAACTGCCTAGAGCTCACCACTGGTTCAGACAAGAGGGTTAAGATAATAAGTTTGCACAACTACATTGCAAACATCTTAAATTAGGTGAGGGGAATTCAATCTATTGTGCTTAACTGGTACTTCTTTTTATCTCTACTTTTTTTTTTTTTTTTTTTTTTTTTTTTTTTTTTTTTTGGACAATGTCTCGTGACCAGGAAAATTCTCCAATGAAAGTCCCAGCTTTGCTTGCTGCCAGATAGTATTTGTAAAAGCAGAGCTCCAGGGTCTGAATGACAGACACCCAACAGGCAGAAATAAATCTGTGTACTGGAGCTTACAGGGATAAAGTTAATTTTATCCATAGCAGCTTGTATGGTGCTGTGTTTAGATTTCTGACCATGTTTTGATCATGGTGATAACATACTGATGTTTTAACTATGGCTGACTGGTACTTGCGTGTCATCAAGGCCATCTGTGTTTTTCTCTCACACATACACACACACACACGTGTAAGAGCCTGAGAGATCACAACCAGGTGAATGGTAGAAAGTAACCAAAGAGACACCCCATACATATAACATCATGCTCAGCAATAAGATGGAGAGGAGGGAGATTAGGTAGGTTGTCTATCTTTTGCTCAGGAACTGTCTGTGCATCAGTCTACCTGTGGGAAGTGGTGAGTGATTGACTTGGCATCACCTGTTTTATCCTGTTTCCTTTTTCTCCTCTTCTGCTCCTCCTTGATTATTTGTATCTTGACCCACAAGTTTTCCGGCTTTCAGTTTTCCTTTGCTTTTCCCCCATCCCAGTGAGAGAGGACATGGAGAAGTGAGAGAGCAGCTGTGTAGTGCTAACTTGATTACTGGGGTAAACCCCAGCAATAAGAAAGAGCTGGCACAGTAAACACCCTGGGCAGCATGAATATAGCTTGTTAGCAGCCATACCCTGTCTTGCACAACAGTGCCTGCTCTAGCCTTCAATGACATACACTGCATTTACAAGCTGCATTGGCTACTGTGCAACCAGTGCTTATGTATGCCTTTCCTGTATTTAACCTTTTATTCTGAATGATGATATAACCAAAATCACTATTCGACCACAGATTTTTGCCCAAATGAAAATAATCTTCATTAATAAAGTCCCATAATTAATATATATATATATCCTACATCAGAAAAAAAGAACACCATAATTTCCTCTTCTGCTATTGCAGACAGTAATGCAAAGGCTCATGTTACTTTACATAAGTATTTCTGTAATAACTAACAAGAAATGGAAGAGAAAGTTATATTAAATTATTTGCACTCTGATGAACATACCAGATCGTTATGCTTTATTTCCTTTTCTCTTTCCTTCTTTCCTTCCTTTCTGTTTCTTTTCAGAATTTTTCTCCTGATTTCTTTTTTCTCTTTTTTCTTCCTAAAGGGTTGCTTGAATAGAACTATCTGGTTTAGAAGATGAGGCTGACTGATTACTGTAATTCATAGGGCCTTAATTAGCTGCACAAACCATTAGCTACAATTAGACTATTATAAAACACTTGATGCGCTGTGTCAACCATGGGGGCTCATTTATTCTTGTGGCAGGGAAGGGAGGGGGGAAAGGGAAGAGAGAGCACTGTACAGCCGAGCATGCTAATAAAGAATGATTTTTGATTTAAGATGTTGCCGATAGTGCCTCAAAATTAATCTCAATAGCTGTCTAATTTGTGTCGGTGGATGGTATATTTATTGTAAAATGACACCAAAGTTAAATGAGTTACCTGAAGCAGGACTGCTAATGTCAGCGCCTGGAGATGCAACTCCATATGCCGTAATACAGCAAGGCACTGGGGCTGAATACTCCCAGCGGAGAACTTTGCTTCATCTGTCTTTGAAAATGCAGCAACCTGACTTCCACTTTATGATCCTTAAATAATAATAATAATAAAAATAGATATGAGAAACAAATTCCAGAACAGCTTTCAAAGGTTAGGGGGCTTACAAGGGCATGGTACAACTGAAATTCACATTGAAATTAGCTTGGATGTTAGTAAACGTAAAATTGGAAATTACGAGATTTGTCTTTAAACTGAAAAGAGAGAGGAAATAATGCAGATGAAGAGGATTTTTCTAACAGGCTTAACACAATAAGAATGACATTCTTTTACTTAGAGATGCCTTTTTGTTTGTTTTCCTATTGTATTTTCCAATTCATATTGTATTGATCCAACTTTCTAGTTGCAAATTGCTGGAAATACATTTATAGATTCCTTTAATTTTCATTTTTATCCTTGATAAATTTTCTGAATAACCCTTTTGCAACAGAAAGTCAGAAACTTCTTTTTTTTTTTAAAAAAAAAAAAAAAAAAAAAAAAAAGAGAGACTGGTTCAATAATACATGGCACTTGGTCTTTTCTGTACCATGTATGAAAGTATAAAAGCACAGAGGGGAAGAAAGCAGAATCTGTAGTTAATATGTTAGATTGGGACCCAGAGACCTGAATTCTGTTCCTGTTGTTCCCTACATGACCCTGGGCAAATCCATTTCTCTGTGCTTTTGTGCAACATGGGGCAGTTATACTTTGTCTCCTATTATGCTTTGTTTCTTTCAACTCTGGGGCCTAGATTCATGAAGGTAAATCAAGGTATTTCATCTTGATGGACTAGGAAGTAAGAGCTGAATTACTTTGTGGATCAGAGTTTGAGTTGTTTAGGACATGGATTGCCTATTGGTTTGGGAAAATACACTACTTAGCACATGGGATCAAATATCATGTAGAAACCCTAGAACATCTTGCAAAAATAAATAAATAAATAAATAGATAAGTAAATAAATAAAATAAAATAAAATAAAATAAAATAAAATAATAAATAAAAAGACTTAAAATGCCACTAATAGGGTGGGGTTATTTTATTGCATACACTGTGATTAACCATCTGATGATCTTCATTGATGCTGCAGCTGTCAATACACTGTGTACCATCTTCAGCCATTAATAACTCAACAGAAACACAGCTCAGATTGTCCAGCTCCAAATTGCAAGCTTCTGTCACTGGAGCCAAAAGAAGGTGAGTCACTGATAATTGCAGTTTAGTGTCCTGTCTCTTGCTTAGGATGCTTAGCACTATTTCTCCCCCAGGAATCAGAGACAAAAAATTGGGGCATGACCCTCATCTCTCTACTTACACAGTGCAATGCAAATGTGAGTTGACAGCTAAGCTTTCTTTGCCTGTTATATAGATATGGTAGCCACTATTTCCTATGTGTGGAGGTTCCCTAGAGCAGTTTGGAATCTGTTTCTTTTAGTGTCTGGCCTGACTGTTCAAGAGCTTAGCTGATATTACTATGTGTGTCTCAGGAAACTGGCACCCCTAATATCTCTCTCTTTACTGCAGTTCATGAAAACCAAGGTTGTGGGTGTTTTTTTTGTTTGGTTGGTTTGGTTTGGTTTGACTTGTTTGGTTTGGTTTGGATTGTTTGTTTTGTTCACATAGCTAAGTGCCAAAGAACAATATTGACATAACTTTAACATTTTAGCTTAAATGAATGTGAATGTATGTGGTCTATATAATCATGAAAATGGCTTTTTTTTTCATTAAAGCCTTATGTGGATGGTTTTAGCACCCTTAAGGGGAAAAAAAAAAAAAAAAAAAAAAAATTAAAAGGTATTATGGAAGGAAAAAAAAATGTATCAGAGACAAACAATATATATATATTTGTTTGTCTCTGATGTACATATATATATGTCTCTTACATGCATATGTAAGTGCATGTGCACGTGCATGCATATGATTGATATATGCATATATGTGGATGCAGGCATTCATAAAGAAAAGTTCTGTGACAGTAGTAAATGATAAGACATTTAAAAATTAAACAACAAAAAAGAGAACTTTTCAGTCAGTCTGTTCAAAATGTGATAATTTTATATATATGTATAGAGTGCCTGTAAAGTTTGGTGTCAGGGACAATTTAATAATTAGTTCTTAATATTAAAAAGGAACTTTAGATAGGGTTTATTTAGATGGGGTTGCAATTCTATTACTATGGTGGGAGATGAAAAAAGAATTTCAGGATGATAAAAGAAGGATCAGTCAAGGGTGACCAAGAGCTCAGTTCAATCTAGTGACATGATAGCAATTAGCAATCACACTCGTAAATAGTACTCCACTGGGATATGAGGAAATATCCTGGACTTATAGAAAAAAAGGCTAAGTCCTGCTGTAGATTGATGAGGAGGGACAGCTGGTATTTGCAAAAGGAAGAAATTAAGTCTTTCGCTTTAGGACTAATTATCTACATCTCTTCTGATGAATCCATGGTCTACACAAATGACTGCAGGGATAATCTAAATAAATTGACTTCAAGTGCTTTATTAGACAACATTGGGAAACAGCCTGGAGGAAATAGGTGTTGTGGGTGGCTTCCCTGATTGAAAAATAACTCCCATAAAATGGAAAAGTATATTCAAAGTCTGTAGTCTTCTGAAATTTATTGAACATTCGTTTGGTCGTTACTGACAATATTGCTATCAGGAAGCAGTTTATTCAGTTTCCAGGAAGTCACCTTCAAATACTGATGACAGAAGACCTGACTGTTTCAGGAGATATCTCTCAGGGAACTTTTCTCAAGCACCCCAGAATGGGGTGCTTAGGCAGTAGCAGGATTTCCAGCCCAGCTCTGTTCTGAAATGTAACAGTGAAGTGAGGGAAGCTGTAAAGAGTCCTAGCCTACTCTTTTATATCTCCACATGAAATGACTTTACAGCTTCTCTCAGTATTTAGGCTCCTCTCCATGATTCCCCAGGTTTTGTATTTCCATATCTGAAGCAGTGCTTGTTTGGCTTGAATAACCCCTTCAACAGTCATTTACATTTTCCCTCCCTCCTTCCTTTCATGTCAAAGGGTATGCAGGCCTTCTATGACTTTGTTATGGCTATGGTACGTTTACATGAAAAGGAGATGAAGGATATCGGGAGAATGTTTTCAAAGGCTCAAAAGGCAGGCGTGAGATTCCTATTAAAGTTCTACATGTGCTGAGGGCCTTCAGAAATCTTGCCTTTAATATCCTGGCTTCTGGAGTTAGCATCGCCCTGCTTTCCTTTTTCTCCTAACTTCCCATTCAATAGTTTAAACTTGCAATGTTATTCTTAGTAGGGTTTTCATTTTCTTTTTCTTTTCCTTTTTTATTTTTATTTTTATTTTTTTAACTACCCCTGGGATTTCAAACTTATATTGTAGACAGTAGTACTTAGCGATTCATCTGTAGTGCCTTCTTGAACCAATTCCTGCTTGTTGTTTGGAATTTACAGATATTTTGTACAGATAATGTAAAAAGCAAGGAGTTCTCAGCCTCCAACAGTACAGATTTTAAAGTCATAAACCCTCCAGCTTCAGAGCAAAGAATGGAGCATTCACACAAAGAAAGAAGATGGGAGGGGAAAAGATTAAGAAGGGGCAGAAAAATAACACCTTTTTTATTTACAAGGTTTGGCTTAGATCTCATAAGCTTCCTTTAATGTAAAGTTATAATTTTATTTTATTTTTTTCTTCTAAAGGAATAAAAAGTGTCTCTCAGATAAAAATTTATCAGTCAAAATAAAAAATGTAACAGACCAGCATGAAACATTTAACAGCAACAGTTAATAATGTATACAATAAAATATTGCACTAATAAATTGACAAATACAGGAATAAAGTATTAATGTGATTGTGGTTCATCAGTGAAACAGCCATTCCTCCTTGCCTTTCAAACAATTTAAAAAACGACACCCCCCAAAAAAAAAAATCAACAACTGCAGCACAACCCTTTAAAAAAAAAGCAAACAAAACCAAACAAAACAGAATTTAAAATAAGAATCCACAAAATGATTCTTCTGTGACAGATCTTACACATATACAAACTAAGGAAGCAATTATTTATTCTTTGGTTAAACCAAGGTAAAAGAAAAGAGAATTTACTGCATAATGTTTTAATCAGTATGAGATTTTAAGTGTAGTTCTTTTATATGTATTTTCATAATTTCTGGGAAATAGGTAAGTGCTATTGTCACCATTTTTCAGATTGTCTGAAATATTGGAGAGGAAGAGTCCGATCCATAAATGAGAGCCATTCAATAATGGCAATGCCCAGTTCTTTGCCGCAATGCCTGAAGGCAGCCAGACACCTGACACAGACATAGGCTCTGGAGGTCACATATGGGGAAGAATGAGACACCTAAAACTGCAGTTCGTAAAAGCCAATATTTAGACATCTCTTCAAAGTCTTCTCACAAACAGATCTGACTCTGGGCTACTTGAGCCCCGCCTCAGCTACAAATCCTCTCCCATAATTAAATAAGCCAGGTCAGTTCTTTCTCATATCAACAAGGAAAGGTTCACAAGGTTAAATCACTCATACAGTCCTGGTCTGGTCATGACTGAAGTCCCCCTTTACTATGAACATCTAAGAAACCATGCATATTAGGAATCCTACTTAATGGATGGAACATAAAGGGTAAGGCAGATAACTGAGTGAGAACCACTTTAATCATTTTAGCTATTTATTTCATACTGAGCTCCACAGCACAAGATCTTTCCAGCAAGTAGTTCATGTGCCCTAGATCTCTTGTGGAATTGAAATGTTAAAGGAGGATAAGCCCCTTTACCCCAAAGCAATGTTTCTTTAGTCATATTTCCTACTTAGGACTGACAACAGCCTACATGTTGTTTCACATTGGTGAATCAGTTGGAAACTGGTGCCACAATTGCCCTTATATCTGTCTTCTGGAGTGCATAGCATGCTAACACTCATATCGTTGCTAAGTACTTCCAATAGAGAAGACCATTTTTCAACCCATTTTTAATTCATATATAGAAAAAGATTGCATCACACAATACTTAGTGAAATAGAGCTTCACTCATCTCTCCTAAAAGAATTTATATTAGTGTTGCTGAAATTTCAGTGTCTGCTCAAGCGGTAGAAAAGTTGCATGTAGCAGAAAAGTCCTCTCTTATTTTTTGTGAAAGAGACTCAGATAAGGCTGTTAGAGGCTTTCACATACATTTGGAAATAATGCCTTGCATCTGTTCGTCATTTTTTTCAGATTTAATAACTTGATGCTTTCCTGGGTAAATAAAGAATCTTCCCTTTCATATATGCTACTTAGAGCAGTGCACATACCTGTAAAAATAAAAGGTGGCTAAACTGAAAACTGCATTTGCAATGGCTTTTATGACCTCTTTTCCAGGCCAAATTCCTGTTCAACATAAAACAGCAGTCTGATGTACTCAGTTGTAACTATGTCACGTGGGATCGTGTCAAAGGCCTTACAGAAGTCCAGGTAGATGACATTGGTCAGTCTCCCCTTGTTGGCTGATGTAGTTATTCCATCATAGAAGGCCACCAGATTACACCATAGAAGGCCACAGAACTTTGCCATGACTTTTCAAATGTGATGGAGAGAGGCATGGCAACTACATCAGCCAATTCCCTCAGGACCCTGGGATATATGGCATCTGGCCCCATAGACTTGTGTCTGTTCTGTTTGATCAGGTGATCTTGGACCTGCTCTTCACTTACAGTGGAAGGCACTTTGCTACCTCAGCCCTCACCTAGAGGATGAGGGACTCAAGAGATGTGGGAAGCCTGACTGGCAGTGAAGACTGAGACAGAGAAGTTGTTGAGTACCTCAGCTTTCTCCATGTCTGTTGTTACCAGTTCTCCCTTCTCATTTAGCAGAGGGGTACACTCTCCTTGGACTTTTTTTTTTTTTTTTTTTTTTTTTTTTCCTGAGCAATATATCTATAGAATCCCTTGTTATTCACTGCATCTCAAGCTAAGCTCTGTTCCATCTCTGCCTTGGCTTTCCTGATCCCCTCCCTACACATTCAGACAGCATCCCCGTACTCTTGGGATGTTTCTGCTTCCACTGACTGTGCATTTCCTTCTTACTCCTCAGTTTGACAAGCAAGTCCTTTCTCAGCCATGTCAGTTCCCTGCCTTCCCTCATTGATTTCTTTCTCATGGGAATGAAGAACATATCTTGTCATGGTTTTGGGCTGGAATAATTTTCTTCAGAGAGGCTTATATGATGCTGTGTTTTGGATTTTCAATGAAAATAGTGGTGACACCACATCGATGTTTCGGTTGTTGCAGAGCAGTGATTACACAGAGCCAATGACTTTTCAGCTCCTCGTGCTGCCTGCTAGTGAAGACTGACCAAATGGATTGGCCATCATAACATAAGATGTCATGCTCAGCATAAAGCATAAAGGAGAAGGAAGTGGGGGGTGTTCACAGTAATGGCATTTGTCTTCACAAGGAACTGTTATGCATGATGAGCCCTGCTTTCCTGGAAGTGGCTGAACATTTGCCTGCTGATGGGAAGTAGTGAATGAATTCCCTGTTTTGCTTTGCTTGCATCTGCAGCTTTTGCTTACCTGGTAAACTGTCTTTATCACAGCCCATGAGTTCTCACACTTTTACCTTTCCAACACTCTTTCCCATCTTACCTGGGGAGAAGAAGCGAGAGGCTGTGTGGTGCTTAGCTGTCTGCCAGGTTTAAACTACAAGATACATTTTAGACACTGACAATTAATCATGTGAATTCCTCTATAGGTTTAAGGGTGGCGGAAAGCAAAGATTAATATTAGTGGAAGTCTCTTTCCACTCCTTACTTTAAAGCCACTGTAACTCTGCTACTCCAGAAAGTAGACTTTCCCTGGTATTTACAGCAGAGAGTTCCTTTCATGTGTAGAGAGGACCACAGAAAATAATAAATAAATGTGAGTGAAACAAATGAAAGAAACAAACTAGACCAAATTGATATTGACTGCACTGAAATCTACTATTGTTTTCATGATTCAAAGGAGGAAAAGCATGTGTGATACTAGAGCTTTGGCCAAAATAGTAGAAACTGGAAATGTCTGAAATGTCTTCTATGTTGCTTGCTTGCATAATGCAAGAGTTTTGTTTTGCTTTTGTCTTTCACTGGAATCCTTGGAGTGAAGGAGGCAGGTTCATAAAACATGACATTTTCTAACTCTGCCTCCTACAGAAACCAGCTGTCGATGAATACCAGGAGCCGTCGAGCTGAATATCTTTAGCGGCTCCTGCTGTTGTGTGGGCAGTGCTCATGCATGTCACATATAAGTGGATTTGTATGTTATTGCTTTTTCAGGTTAGGCATGAAGATCTCTGTCAATCCCTCTGCTCTGTTGTGGCTGCGTGTTTGAAATTATGCCACTCGTTTCCAAACTAACCAGAAACCTCACTAGCTACTCAAAGACCGTCCATCATATTTTCCTAGTCTATGTTCTCACTCTCTGCAACTGAAAAACAACTAGCATAAAAATTCAAACTGAAAGAAAAGCTAGGCATAACAGAAAATGCATGTCAGTGAAGAGAATTAGAATATTATTTTCAGAGGTTTTTACAACTCCAAATTTCCCCTCCCCATTCCCTAAAATCTCACATGTAGCGAGAGACATGAAAAATAATCCTGTCTTTTGAAAGCCGTTGTTTTTATTGAATCAGCACTTTTACTGTCTGCTGTTTGTTTGATTTTTTCTTTCTTTCTCTTTTTCTTTTTTTTCTCTTTTTTCTTTTTCCTTTTCTTTTTTTTTCTTTCTCTTTTTCTTTTTCTTTTTCTTTTTCTTTTTCTTTTTCTTTTTCTTTTTCTTTTTCTTTTTCTTTTTCTTTTTCTTTTCTTTTTTTTTCTTTTTTCTTTTTTTTATTTTTCTTTATTTTTCTTTTTTCTTTTTCTTTTTCTTTTTCTTTTTCTTTTTCTTTTTCTTTTTCTTTTTCTTTTTCTTTTTCTTTTTCTTTGTTTTTCTTTTCTTCCCTTCTAGCCACCCCCTTTCCTCCTCCTCTCCCCCCCCCCCCAAAAAAAAAAGAAAAGCACCTCTACCTCAGATTTAAAGGCTGTTCCTCAAAACAAATTTACAAAGTGATGAGGACCATATTGGCTCATGTCATTGCAGAAATAATTTTTATGTATTCCAAGTATGATAAAAAATATTGGCTATATTTGTTCCTTTCTATCAGGTAAATATGTATATGTGCAGTTTCTTTAAAACATTTAATTATTTACTCAGGAGACCAGAACAGCTGTTCTTCCAGGTAAATACATTTTGAGGCAGCTTTTTAAAATGTGTTTTATGTTAGATCTATTTCCACTTAAATGCATTTTTTTTTTTATATAATGCAAATTCTTTTAAAAGGCAAAATCTATTACCTTCAGAGCCATTCTCTTCTGTCATGTAAACACAGATTTGGTGGCCATGTTTTGCACACTAAATTCGTGCTGGTTGACAGCAGGCTCAAAATGAATAAGCAGTGTGTCCTGGCAGCCAAGAGGGCAAACTGCATTTTTGGGTGCATAAAACACAGCACAGCCAGACAGAGGTGATTCTTCTGCTATCTTCAGCATTGGTGCAGCCTCAGCTTAAATATTGTATGCAGTTCTGGGCTCCCCAATATAAAAAGGATGTTAAAGTCCTTGAAAGCATACAGAGGAGGGCAACAAAGCTGGTAAAAGTGCTGGAAGGCATGTTCTCTGAGGAGAGGCTGAGGACACTTGAGCTGTCTAGTTTGGAGCAAAGAAGATCCAGAGGTGACCTCATCACTCTCTGCAACTTCCAGGGGAAAGGAAATGGAGAGGGTGATGCTGGTCTCTTCTCCCTGGTAACTGATGTCAGGACACATGGCAGGCTCAGACTGCACATTAGGAAAAAAATATTTACTGTGAGGGTGATCGAACACTGGAACAGACTTCCTAGCAAGGTGTTTGATGTCCCATGTCCGTCAGAATTCAAGAGGCATTTGAAAAATGCCCTCATGAATATGTTTTAACTTTTGGTTAGCCCTGAACTGCTCAGGCAGATGGACTTGATCCTTGTAGGTCCCTTCCAATGGAACTATTCTAAAACAAACTCTGACATATTTTAGCATAAGGATACCTACACAGGTAAGTCACAAATGACAACAATAGTGCTTTGATAATTAACATGGGAAGAAGCCTGGAAAGCTCTTTAATTTCAAACCCAGATAGCAAAAGACTCATAAAAATGATTCTCACAACCTTTCCAAGGGTTCTGGGTTAGAATGGATTAGAACTACTTTATAGATAGCTCACAAAGATGGTATAACTCCAGTGATGATGGTATCTGACATTTATGTTTTGATTGATGTAAGCACATGTTTCACTGTGAGCAAGTAGGTGGATGTCAACAGATATACAAATAAATTAAGATTGCTGAACTCTATAGATAACCATTTTTTCTCCCAAATGTTAAGCCACATTTTTGAATCTCACACAGAAGGTTCTGTCTGGTGGCTGAACAATGTTTGAGACATTCCTCCTTCCATTTGAAGTGTCTTGCACATCCATCTGAACAACTTTAGTAATAACTCAGCATCATGTCTTTTACCATTCTCCCTCCACATTTTTTTATTTTTTTTTTCTCCTCCTGGGCTAGTATGAGAAGTTAAATGATCCAACAACTTTGTCTTTTGTCGCCTGGGAGTGCAGCAAATTTCATTTGGTGGAATCAAGGCATTGGAAAGACACTATAAGTGAAACACGAGGATAAATTGGTACTCCCCAAATATGTTATGTTCAAGTTGGGTTTCCCAAACTATCAGTCTTTCCTCAAATAACAGGTATCTGATCAACAAATCATTGCTCATCTACAGTGGGTGCAATTTAAAACTTTTTACCTTTTCATCAACATTCCCCTAAACAGTTCAATGTAACACTTCTTTCTATTGTATTTTACCTTCCAAATTTACAATTTTTTTGTACCTTCCAAATTTAAAGGAATTCATTGGGTTTTATATATAAATGAAATGACACTTCTGCCACTTGCCTGAAGATCAATATTTTTTTGGTGACGTTCATCCTTTAAGAATATTTTAATAGTTTGATCATGTGCTGCGATTCAACATGGGTTACAGCTATGTAAACCATCCCATTAGTTATTCTGTATCACAAAATTGCCCTTTATTTTCCAGGCTCCCACCTCTGACATTAGCCAGTAACTGATGCCTCAGCCAAAAAAGACATCCATAACTGCTTATTATAACTTTGTATTTTTTAAGTGTATTTCTTCCTAATCTCATTTGATAGTGAGTCATTATTGTGGTGATTTCAAACAAAAAGCAAACTAAAAACATCTCCCTCCTCCCCATCCACGCTCTTCTATGTCCTCCCCTCAAGTGGTGCAGGGGAACAGGGAATGGGGGCTGCAGTCCCTCTGTAACAATTTGACTGTGTTGATCCTTTGTGGTCACTCTCTTCTCCTGCTCCACATGGGGTCCCTCCCACAGGATGCTGTCCTTCTCAAACTGATCCTGCCGGAGTTGCCCACAAGCAGCAGCTCTTCAAGAACTGCTCCAAAATGGCTCCATACCACGGGGCCCGTCCCCGAGGAGCAAACTGCTCCAGCACGGGTCCCCCACGGGTGGCAGTGCCACCCGGACTCCCTGCTCCTGTGTGGGCTTCTCTCCACGGGCTGCAGCTCCGGCCCAGGGCCTGCTACCGTGGGGGTTCTCCATGGGCCACAGCCTCCTCCAGGCCACATCCACCTGCTCCACCGGGGGCTCTTCAACAGGCTGCGGCATGAAGATCTGCTCCATGTGGGACCCATGGGCTTCAGGGAGACAGTCTGCTCCACCAGGGGCCTCTCCACAGGCTTCAGGGGCACTGCTGCTGAGTGCCTGGAGCACCTCCTGCCCTCCTTCTGCACTGACCTTGGGGTCCTCAGGGCTGGTTCTCACTTGTCTCTCCCAGTTGCTGTTGCACAGCCTTTTTTCCCCCCTTTGCCAGCAGCAGGTCCCTTTTGGAGCCAGCTGGAGCTGGCTCTGCTCTGACATGGGGCAGCTGCTGGGCTCTGCACGCAGAAGCCATGCCTGCATTTTTCCTGCTATCCAAACCTTGCCACGTAAACCCAATACAGTTATGCACTGAAGCATCTTAATTTATGTATTAGATTGGCAAATACATTCAGCTGTCTGAACTTCCATTTATTTAAATTGAAGTTTTAGCAAATGTTACATGTGTAATACCTGTTGTGGGTTCTCTATTCCCACCACCGTCTTGCAGCACTTAATTTAACTTTGCCTTGTCCTTTTGTATATACAACACCTAAAGTCTCTGTTAGTTGAGATCTGATAAATCTTGTATCAGTAATATAAGATACTGCTACTTCTAGGTGCCTTTCCCTCTCCTAGACCTATAGCAAAGCTGGCAAAAGACTACATGTGATTAGACTTCAGCTGCTCCATCGTGAAGATCAGCATCTTTATTTAAATGAATAGCAAAACCTTCAGGATGGAACAGCTCAGGGAAGATTATATTTTTCTTTCACTGACTCTGCTTTGGAGTAGTGTGAATTGCAGAATAGGGGCAAGGTGAACTTCCAAGCAGGGTAGACCTGTGAATGCAGATTTGCCAGAGATCATTTGTCAACATCCTAAGCCTTTCCTGAAGTTTTGCTTCCCAAGATATCTTGAGGCAATGAGCTCTGCAGAAGAGCTAGTGTTAGTTTTAAAATACACATATATGTAGAATTATGCATATATATAGGTATTTTCTTCATGATCGTTTCCTGGATATAGATATAGAGATCATAACAATGCATTTTAAATATTGTCTTTGTAGAGTGGATTGTAAAGTACAATGTTTACTTTGTAAGAAGAAGAGCAAGAATTTATGGACCTGAATGAGTTTAAAAATAAGAACTGAATTTTGTTTTTGTGTTGTTCTTTCAGGGAATGAATATATTCTGTTCAATAGTCATTTTAAATATTCATGTTGTGTTGTTCCTTATTTCTAAAGTGATTAAAAATGTCTGCCATAAATTCTGATATGTCTCTCCTTTAAAATGTTTATGATTTTACAATAAGTCATTCAGGAGTGTTAAAATAGTCTTTTAATTTGGTAAGAATTGCTTTTGTAGTAACAGACTTTTCAGACCTTTTTTTTTTTTTTTTTTTTTTTTTTTTGGCTTACAAAAGGAATTCAAGATTAGAGGCTAAAAATGATTTTAAGTTCAGCTGTGGAAAGCCTGAATGATTCATGTAGTTTCAACTCTTCCTGTGAATTTGTCCTTTGCTTTCATTTGTTCTTATTTACATATAGCCTAGTTTCAGAGCAGAGACCTTTTAAACACATCAATAGGTCAATAAATCTATGCTTTTAATAGGGATGTACTTTTGTACACTCTTTATTTTGGAGCGTTCCATTATACACTGTCCTGCTTGACTATACACTGCTGAACATGAAATGTTTACATCCAATTGATTGGTTCTTTCACCACATTTGATCATCAGAAAGTGCAAAAAGGATATTTTCAAAGTTTATAAAGGCATATGTTGACCTTTCTTTGTGAATATAAAAGCCTAATTCTATTGCCATTATCCCCTCTGCAGAGCAGAAGCTGTGCAATGCCTGGGAACATATAAACGCTCACTGCAGAACAAAGAAATAATATTTCCAAGGACACATGTCTTAAGGACATACTTCTATAATGGATGTGGACATTCTTCCTCCTTTCTGATGCCTTCTTCTATCTGCCTTTGCAAACGATACAGAGAACTGGAAACACTGTCCAGAGATTCACATCTAATGACATCAGCCTCTGCCTGAACACAGAATAATGGTTTGAACATAGACAGAATAGAGTCTGAGGCATATTACCTGTAAACATGCCCCACTTTGCATCCTGCCTTATTGCCTCTATACAACTAACTCACAAACACCTATCACAGTTGTATACCTGTCAACTACCTTACAAATCATTCCTATAATTGTTTGAACTTCCCTATACATAAGGGGAATATCCATTATGGTGTAACTTGAGGTTGATGGCAGAAAACTCTCCAAGATACAAGAAAAATGATCTAAATAATAGAATCGTAGAACATCATGAGTTGGAAGGAACCCAAAAGGATCATGGAGTCCAACTCCTGGGTCTGCACAGGGGCAACCAAAATTCAGACCACATGTCTGAGAGCATTGTACAAATGCTTCTTGAATTACAAGCAGGCTTGGTGCCATGACAACTTCCCTGGGGAACCTGTTCCAGTACCCAGCTACCCTCCTGATGAAGAACCTTTTCCTGATATCCAATATGAACCTCCCCTGTAGCAGCTCCACACTGTTCCCTGGGGTCCTGTCACTGTCCCCAGAGTGCAGAGCTTAGTGCCTGCCTTTCCACTCCCCTCGTGAAGAAGCTGCAGGCCGCCATGAGGCCTCCCCTCAGCCTCCTCTGCTCTGGGCTGAACAAACCAAGGGACCTCAGCTGCTGCTCACGGCTTCCCCTCTTCACCATTTTTGCAGCCCTCTTTTGGACACTATAATAGTTTTATGTCCTTATGTTGTGGCTCCCAGAACTGCACGCAGACTCAAGGTGAGGCCACAGAAGCACAAAGCAGAGCAGGACAATCCCTTCCCTCGACCAGCTATCAGTGCTGTGAATAATGCATCCCCCATGTGGTTGGCCCTTCTGGCTGCCAGGGCATGCTGCTGGCTTGTATTCAACTTGCCGTTGATCAAAACCCCCTGAACTCTCTCTTCAGGGCTGCTCTCCTCTGTCAGAGGAGCACATGGGCATGGGAAGACATGACTTTACAGAGTTCCCTGTCTTTTCCTACAAAGTTGAAAGAATAGCAGGCTTAGGAAACAGGATGGAGAGCTGGGTATCCTTATTATAATGCTCTCATCCTGTCTTGTAGTTAAAGGTGAATTTACAGTGACTGTAACTTCCCTTCTAACTCCCATTTCATGATGAGACTATGACCATGCAACAGAACAGACAGGTCCACCCATGGACACTGTGTCCTTGCCTGTGTTTAAATCAATGGTCCATTTAGGGTATCAGAGTCTATAATGTTCCATAGCACAGTTGCTCTGTACCCTTAATGACAGCAATAGTTAGTGCAAAGAGTACTGAAAAGAGCTCTCTGGCACTCTTGTGCTTCAGTATGCTCACTCCATGCATCCAGTCAAGAAGTTTCTGATTTTTTTTTCAAGGGAAGGCATGTAGCTAAAATCACTAGCTATTAAGAAACATCAGATGAAAACATAACCCTATGAAAAGCATGTTTGATTTTCCAAAAGCTTTTATAAGGGCAAATGATAGTCATCTTTAACCCTTGGGACTAGATAGGGAAATCACTGTAAGAAACGTTTCATATTGAATTGAAGCAATCAAACCAATATAATCACATTCCATAGTTTGAAGCTGTACAAGCACCAGCTCTTTTCTGATTGGAAACAAAACCAAACCAACAAACAATTATGGCTTCCAAAGTTTGGGACAATAATTTTTCCTTTTTGCTTTCTGCATTGCAGAACCTCTTATAGGCTGTCTTCCCATTTCTCCTTATTTCTTTCAATTTTCAGACTGCTTGTACTATTAAAAACTGGACAATTAAAAGGTCAGCTGTGTTGTGCTGTTACACAGTAGAACTTTGGCAGGTCAAAGGAGTTCTGGCATGTTTCATTTTATCATTGTCCTATTTCTCTGACAAGTGTTATGTATTTTGTATTCTGGGATAGCGTTGCTCAGCCAGTCTATTCTCCTAGGTTTATTTTTATATCAGATCATCATTAAGTGGGCTCCATTGTACAAAGCACTATTCTCAAAAGTGTCTATCGTAATTCAACATACAGTGATGAACACAATTACCTTTAAGTTCGTCTAAAAAAGATGAAAAACAACAACAACAAACCAAACAAAAATGCATGTAAACAAAGAAAATCTTTGTAGAAAGGGCAATTGGGCAAAGGGATGGTTATTAAAAAAATAAATAAAAAATAAAAAATAAAAAATAAAAATTAAAAAAACATAGTGACCCAAGTTTCAGAAATGGTAAAAATATACAAGAGACAGGGTGGCTCAGACTTAGATATATACTAAAGCAGAGAAAGTAAGTTACTTCAAATTGCTAGGTCTAATACAAAACTAATAGGTAATACTGTTCTGAAGTCATTAGCTGATGCTTTTGAAGGAGTTAAATAAGATGGAGTTGATATGCTTTTAATTGACTGGATTTTTATTTTAGAGTAAATGAGGTTTTAAAAAGACATTCTCAATAAGCAATAAATTGGGTATTTCTTTAGACCAATTAATAGACTACCTTATACTACATTTGGTGTGGAAATACCAACACCGCCATTTCACAGATGAGGAACAGAGATTTGGGGCATGTGAGTTATTCACTCAGAGTTGCAGGGAAGTGTCACTATAGTAAATCAGCACTCAGAGCACTAGATCACGTGCTTTCTCCTCTCTTAGGTGAGGTCAAACAGGATGGAACTACATTTCATTATTTTTCTTCTTAAAGAGGAAGGTTCAAATTGCAAAAACTCTGAAACATGGACAATTCTTTTTTCTACCATACGCAGAAATCTGGGCTGCAATCTGGCAATAACACTGTCCATAGCAACACACAGCCCAGAGAACAGAGCCTTTAAATTTTGCCTGTTGTCCTAAACAATATTGGTCCCTCTATCAGCCACTTCAAATCTCAGCCAAACTTACATGGCACTAGGAGATGACTTTCTCTGGAGCATTTTTTGTTTCCAGATTATGGACAGGGAGCATCCTGTGAATTGAATTTGACGTAGAGGATCAGAATTCACATCCAACATTAATGAAAATAAATAAATACCATGAAGTCCACCAAGACCTATTTCAAAATATCTAATCACTCATAATACCTTGTGCTCCTGATTTCTTAAACAATGGTGGCATCCCTTTGTATTTAACAGAATTACTTGTGTGAGTAAAGGGAACCCCCTGTAGGAAAAAGGAATGCTCTCCTTTTGTCACAATTTATTCCATTACATAATTTTCATTAGTTTTATTAAAATTTACAAAGATTTGGAAGATCACAAAACTTGCCTTGTGGGATCAATCTTCCCTTCTGTTTCACCACTAACAGCAGTAGTACGATATCACCTCAAATGAATTAATAAAGGCGTGCTCCTCTAATTGTTAGAAGAAATCTAGAGCAGTATCTTTCCCATCGCTGAAGCACTACCATTCTCAAAATTCTAGAGCCCCAGATCCACCAGGAATTTAAGATTTTCCCTCAGAACTAGCTAATAGCCCATATAATCCAAGAGGTTTTGAATAACAAACTTCTTTGAAACCTTACCATTTTAATAAACTCATATTCACTGGAAAAAAATCTCGCCTGCTCTATCCTGTTAGTCTTATCTGAATTTTCACTCAGAGCAGAAAACCACAGTGCATTCTGTTTTGCAGAAATCTTAGGCTAGAAGTAGGGCGTCTGCTCCTGTTGTTGTTTTTATCTTTCCTCATTTTTATTGGTAAACTATCAAGCAGGATGTTCTCCCCTCCTGGTTTTAAACTGCTTAAACTAATTATATTTCAAAAAAATAAAAAATAAAAAATAAAAAAAAAATAAAAAATGCAGATGCCTATATCTTTTATAGGAAGAAAGTCATTAAATTTTGTAAATGTTAGAAAAAATAAACTGTGAATGATATTCTGGAAAGTGACAGCATCGTAAAATATGCAAAATCTGGTCAAGTTCCAATTAAAAAAAAATATGTGAGCATAAACAACCTTTAAAAATAGCAATGTAAAATTTACAGGTGCAGAGTGGATTTGGAAGTGGTAGCCATGCCTGAGCACAGTTTCCGTTCTCATCAAGCTGGTTTCTAATTCTGCATACATTTTCCACTTGCTGACATTTTTGTATACAAGGAGACTTTCTGCAGTTGATGTGGAGAAACATCTAGCCCTGTACAGCACAGAGAAGGGTTTCTTCAATATTGGAAAAACATAGTGCTAATACTTCCAGCTCAATCTGCAAAACATTGTCTTTCACTTTTGGTACTTGTTGCTGCTACATCTTCCAGCTGCTTATAAGGTATATTTGACGGACCTTCAGATGGAGTTGAATTATTCATGTTTAAATAGAGAGAAGCTATTGGAGGTGTCTACTAAACCCAAGACTTTCTATCAACACATCCTTCTTGATTAGCTGCTCCCTGAGAATGTTTTTTTTTAGGCAAAGGCTAAGCCATTAGGGGTTGGTGAATGTTGGTCCCTAGTTGTCATGAAAAATCATAGTCATATAACTTAAACACTCAATAACTATAAATTTAACTGAACTTTGAACAGCTAAATGCAGTGTTTTAATTCTTAAAATCTTTGTTCTAGAGCTGTGTAGCCATAATGTTCCTATAAGTATGCAGATTTTTCACTTACAAACATTTAACTTTCTTTAGCACCTGAAGTTTTAATTCTGGGTGTTTGCGTGTGGTCAAGTGTTAACAATATTTCAATTACCGTTTATCAATTTCTTCCCGCTTTGCTGAGGTATTCCAGAAAGCCTTTCCTACCTTAGTTTGTGAGATGCCCAGAGCTATCAAAAATTTTAACTAGCCAAAATTAAGCCACCACCTAAATTCATTCAGTCTAATGTGGAGAGACTAAAGCTGCTTTGTGTTATACTGAAAAAACAGTCATTTAGCCAGAGAGAGGAAGTATTAATAACAACAGTAATAATAACAATAAATAAAAACAAAGAAAAACAAAACAAAACAAAATACTACGACAACATACCTCCCAGTGGCTAGAGCACTCATCCAAGAGGGCAAAATCCCCAAGCCCTGAATCAAAAGAAACATTTGAATTTTACATGAAGCAGTCACTGGAAAACTATTAGTGACTGAAGTGCAGATCTGAATCCATGCTCTTCCTTCCTATATGAACGTGGTATTCTCTCTATCTCTCTTTTTCTCTCTCTCTCAGTCTAATGAACTTATAAAGAATGTTAGCAAAACTTTGTCTTCATAGGATATGCTGATTCTGGTCACTTTTCTCCTGAGAGCTGTTTTCAATGCTTTTGCCTATTTCTCTCCAATTCTGTGAAGTACAGTAACTGCTGGACTGGCTTTACCTCTTTCCAGTAATTGAAAGAGGAGGTTCAGGCACTTAGTTTAGGACATCTCTAGTCTGTCAGTGTGTACTGAAAGGAAGGCTCTTATCCTCAGTGGAAGGGGCAGGAGGATCCCTCTCCCTCTCCATGCATATCCCTCCGCTTTGGATTGTACAAGTACCAGCAACACTAGAAATTACTGGAACTATAGGAAAACAAAACACACACACACACACACACACACACACACAAAAAAAAAAAAAAAAAAAACCTACTTTCCTGCAAATATCTTGAGTTTGTATTTCTGTCTTCCTCTCTTTCTTTGCAGTTAAGTATGTGATGGTGAACAATGAACAGATGTAAGAACAGTTTGTTTATTTCAACATGAATATTAATCCTAAAGGAAGAGGCTGTTTTCATTTCCTGTAACTTTTAACTCCATTGATATTAGTTTAACATATTACTTTGGTGTTCTGATTTGACAATAACAGACAAAAAACATACAAGCAAACAAACAAAAACACCACCTTGCATTTTTAAATACGACGAAAATCCAGAGAAGTAGCTGTTAGAAGTTTGTAGTATAGTAAATAAATCAGAAATATTTAATCAGAATTGGATTTGGGCTATAAATGGTCATTGATCTTTTTTTTTTTTTTTTTTTTTTTTTTTTTCCAAAATGTCTCAGTTCCTCACCTCTGAAGAAAACTAAGCCAAAATATATTGATTCAATACATGTTTAAGTACTGTTTGGGCTCACCCAGATTTTAATGTTCTGGCAAATCAGATATTAATTAGAGAAATATCGGCCTCTTCTCTTGCTCAATTAAGCTTGTACCCTCCTCACCTTGCCTATCCATAGCGGATAAGAAAGACAAAGACCAAAACAGAAATATTGACTGCTGAATAGAAGATGTTCTTCAAAAGATGCAAGGTTATATCTTTTCTGCTACATAGTTATCATCTTCACCCCCATATCCTACTTGTTTTCCATTCTCATTCACCTTATTACCTAATATATAATTTATCTTTCTATCCACTTCTTTATTTAAAGGATAAAAAAAATCAGAAAACATTTCTAATCGAAAGATCTGTGTTTATAACTAAATAAATGAAGATTCTCAAAGAAAGCCTAGTAGGAAACATTGCAGCTTTCAGTGGTGCAATGCTTTGCTGCCTCCTCACTTGATGAGAGAAATCACATTTTGAAGAATACTTTCCACGCAAGACATTTTTCTTCTTATCCTCTTCATTTGCACCACCTGCTTCAGGAAATATATATTTTCCACATACTCCTCAAATGAACTAATCTATTTTCACTATGTGTCCTTTTTGGCAAAATATCTACAGTATTTTCTTTCATAAAGACAAATTCCTTTCTTTTGGTATTTTTCCCCTTCCTTTTTATTTTTTTATTAATAAAAAAAATATGATCCCTTATTTCCTCCTCAAAAAAAAAAAAAAAAAAAAAAAAAAAAAAAAAAAAAAGAGAGAGAGAGAGAGAGAGAGAAAGCAGGGAAAAAGTAAACTAAAAAGTAATCACTGAAACCTTAAGAAATTAAAAATTAAAGGCGAGAACCCCAACTATCTTAATCTGGCAAAACTCCATTGAAAATCCGTCTGTGAATATTTAATTGCTAAATGTCTTTTGCAAGACATTTCTACAGATAGCAGCATGAATGAAAGTCTGACATTTTTCTATCATATGGACTGAAGTTGCCAATTCTACATCAGATAAGAAAGAAAAATTATTCCATTCAGCTTTTTTTAAAGGTACTTAAGTACAGCTACATCTGTGGGAGATCCAGTTTCCCAAACAAAACTCAGTTCTTATAAATGTAAAAGTGATTTTGCAACAAGACTTGTATTATAACTTCTCTATTACTGTGTGGATTTAGCAATCCATCTATCTACATGTTCTCCCCTTTTTTCTTTTTTTTTTTTTTTTTCCCCTAGGAAAAATTTCTTTTTTTTTTTTTTTGTTTGTTTGTTTGTTTCCCTAGAGATTCTTCCCAGGTGAAGAATCTGTAGCATTCAAAGCAGATTTTAACCTTTATATATATGTATACATATAAAATTATAATTATTGTAATTTCCTTCATTCTAGATGTCTTTTGATCTTCATTTTGCTGATTCTTTGTCTTACATGACAGAAAGGACCCTTAGTTCCTTTCTGATTCTCAGCTCCTCTATACACTTTGTGTTTCATCTGAATATATAAAGCAACTCTATTAGGTCAATAGCAAACAGATATATCTCTGAGTTTTCTTTTTCTCAGGTGTTTTGGAGATTTATTTATTTATTTTACTTTAGCTGTACTTTCAAACCCTGTTCTGAAACAGAAAACCAAGGCCAAGTTAGTTCAGTCCTGTATAGTTCTCCCAAGGCATGGAGAGAGCCTCCCACTCACTCTAGTTTCTGTGCTCTGATAGAAGAAGTACTTCTCTGTGAATGTTTCAAAAACCCCAGAACTCAAGACATCTGTATAATGTCCTGAGATATTTTATTTGTTGGCTTATTTTTAATTTGTGGATATTTTATGCTTATTTTCCAAGACTGATCCTTCATGTATTCAGTGTCAACATGGAGAAAACACAAAAGGGGAATTCATAGTGGTCTGAAAATTCATATGTGAAGGACAAAAAGACATAAGCTTTTCATAATTCAAGGAGAAATTGCATGCCATAATTACATTAAGCACATCATCTGACATTAAAATGTCACATATATTAGGAGAGAATCCAGAGAGGGAACTTCCATTAAGTGCTGGACTCATGATTTTTTCTTTCAAGGACTAAATTGCCATATAGTTGCGATTGTCATGCACCATTTCTTTAGTGTCCAAATTTCTACTGGCATCAGAACTTGATCTTGTCCAGTTTAAGAAGTGAAGACTAAGATTTCATCTCACTAAAATGAATTTCTTCTACCTTTAACTTCTTTTAGGGGATGTCCATTATGGATTATTCAGCATCTCTAAATATGAGAAACATCAGAAGGATGCACTGAGAACTGTATAGTACTAGGAAACTGTTAAGCATTTTGTCTTTCTATGTAATGATAATATTATAAGTCAGATAAAGCACATTTCATTTACTTCTATATGCTAATCCCTTTGTTCCCCTCTCCTACTTCCCACCGATCTTCTTTGTTCCAAAATCTGGTGCCAAAAGTTGCCAAAAAAAGAAAAAGGGAAATGTACTGTGAATCATTAATATGGAGATGAGCTCATGAACACAACTCTGCTGGGAAAGGAGCAGTAACATGTGGGCTATTATGATCCTTCCCAAAGGCAGGAAGGATCATGCAATTTCATGCTGACACAGGGCAGGACAAAATTTGGCAATGATGTTGCTCTTAGGAAGACCAAGGCTGGGATAGTCTTGGATCAAGCCCAACAAAGCAGGTGAAGAATTGTGCTCAACAGTTGTGTTCAGTTATAAAAAGACATAAATGGCTTTAGGAAAAATCAACTGTCCTTACTGGTTAGAAAAAATAAAAAGGTGTCAGTAAAGCCTGTAGACTAGTATTCTTGAAAGAAAAAAATGTAGATAATTTACAGCAACTGGTGTTAATTTTATGAAATATGTATTAGGTATTATTATCTAGTTGGGGTTCAGCTGATAACAGTGTGGATACTTGTGCTGCATAAGAAATTCCAAGTTCACCATGTATAATACTTAAACTCTTACTGTAGGTGAATGTTTCCTTCCTTGGACAGTCAGGGTGATGAAAACGTAAATAGGATCATAAAAGTGAGGAGATGGGAAGAATCTGGGATTCTCTGTGTCTTTTCTGTGAAAATGAAATCCGTGAACTCTCGTACAAGAGGCATATGCCCAAATATATTTTGTGGGGATTATAGACAATACATAACCTTCATTATCCAATGGGAGTTCTACCAGATTTGAATGTGATGTGATTCAGGTCCTTGTATGAATGGATCAACGTATGTCTGAAAATTTTCAATTGTCACTTGCCATTGTTCATTTTTATGAAGGAAATGGAAAGCCAGTTTTAAGTGAGTTTGGGAGTAAAAGGGAAAAATACAGATGCAAGGCTGTTAATCTGCCATGGATAACTTATGTATCTCAGGGTCTATGTTTTAAGTAAATGTTCATTGGATCATTAAACTTGGGCATTTACAGTATGCATCAAAAATAGATACTCTGTTCAGGTGGAGAAGTCAAAGATTTGCAGGGCAGGGTGTAAAACAGCATCGTTCCATTGATCTCCATAGAGATGCAGCAATTTACATGATCTGGTATATGGCCTACAAACTCAAAAAAAAAAAAAAAAAAAAAAAAAAAAAAAAAAGTAAAGAAAAGAAAGTCAAACGGTGAACATAGAAGAGCAAGAATCTGCCTAACTTCTTTTGACTTTGAGAAGGTTACAGACAAGGTTGACAGTGTCAATGCATACAGCATGATTCATCTGGAGTTTCAGATTTCAGAAAGCCGTCAATAAAGTTCCACATGACAGGCATCTGTTTAAGTTAAAAGCTACAGGGATCCAGGATAAGACATGGAAGTGAATAAAGAAATAGTTAAAAATCGGAACACAAAGGCTACCTGCATGATGAGCTAGACTTCTTCCCCGACAAGGTTGATAACAGCTAAGTTTCTGACATAATTGTGTCAGTTCCTGTAGTTGCAGGAGACATC
This sequence comes from Cygnus olor, assembly GCF_009769625.2. Lineage (NCBI taxonomy): Eukaryota > Metazoa > Chordata > Aves > Anseriformes > Anatidae > Cygnus > Cygnus olor. Next base: position 6,243,516 of record NC_049198.1, on the reverse strand, counting down.
TAAAAATGTTTATTTCAAAAAGATTAAGGAAAACAATACAAAACAAAACAACAACAACAACAACAACAAAACACAGATGAAGAGGAAAGGGGGAGAAAAAAGGCATTAGATAACCTGAACATTTTTCCTTTTGGATTTAAACTGCCCCTAGATTTGTTGTTGTTTTACAGATTATTGCAGTATCTTATCAAGAAGGGCAGTACCAAATGAACACTAGCAATGAAGCAGGAAGCCAGTTCTCCAGTAGCAAGTGGAATGCAACTGTTTAAATGCAGCCAAGATACAATCAGCTCCAAGTTGAGAGCTTGTTAGAGTGGGGGGGTGGCAAAGGGGTGGGAATATAATCAGGCTGGATCAGTAGGGAAAGCAGACTCCCCTTTGATATTCTTTTGGAATTCATGCATATATAAAAAACGCAAATAAAATAGATACTTTATTTTCTGTAAATTGAAGGATCCCCTTCCCTCCTCCCCCCCACCCCTAAATTATCAAGCCATAATTTTTGCATGTTCTTTTAAACAAATTAAAACAGCTTGAAAAGAAAAAGACTCAAATATATTGAATGCATAAAAGTGGGAGTTCTGCATAATCAGCTTCCAAGAGTTCTTAAATCTCTGTATATAAACTGTTTAAAAGTAAATTAAAATTATTCCTTAATGAAATACAAATCTGAAGTCACTTGAATAACTAATCGTTTTATGACCCATGCAGTGAACTTTTAATGCCTGCCTCTACCTGATTATTTTAGATATGTCTGTGTTGTAAATTAAAAGCTACATAAATCATTAATGTGTTGATACAGATCAGTGAGCCGACTACACTGTATCTGATTCCTCAGGACATACAGTGTCTGATTCACCTCACTCTTGTTTTATGTAGTCTAGTTTTATTCCACATTTGGTCTCTGTTAACATCTTTGAAGAATCTGAATGGACTTTGTATATGTTTTACAGCACTGAGGATCCCCGGACTTTATAA